>NW_021145144.1:0-62064 GCF_900634775.1 Gouania willdenowi
ACTCTTACATTATTTACCAAATGTACCAAATTGAAATACTTTGACTAAAATGTTGAGAATTGGACTATGACCAATCAACAACACTACTTCATACCCAAAATACACCTGTATTCAGCAGAAAAAAGTGGTTTGCAGATTTATTGACTGTTTAACCCATTCAGTGCCAGCCATTTTCAGAGCTTCGACCCCCCTGAGTGCCAGCCGTTTTGGAGCATTTTGAGCGATATTTAAAGACCCACAGGATATTTTGTACTATGACTATCTGAAATCTGAGACCAGACTCTGAAAGATTGAGGCCTCTACTTTCTTTAGAAATTTGTTTGTTTGTTTTTGGCTTGTTTCGTTCTCCCGAAATCAGCCCTTGAATAGAACAAGTTTTACACAAATTGCCAGTTTCAGAGCAAAAAGTTAAGAGAAACGACTTTTTCTAAAAAAAAATCTGCCAGCGACTTTGAACCAATTTTTTGTGCTTTATTGAAAACTATTACATCTGAACATTGGTTTCAATAAAAAAACAAACAAAAAAAACCCAAAAACAAATAAATAACAACAACACTGAGAAAAGGCTTTTAATGGCAAAATTATTATTATTTTGCTATCTGGCTCACAGTTTAATGTTTTACTTACTGTATTTTGTATCCCTCCCTGTCAGTTGCACAGACGCAACTTCCTCTTCCTCCCGACATGCTCGGATGACCCGTTTAGTCTGGTAGGTTGATGGTTTTATCTCACAATCACAACATTATCAATAATCCACTCAAGTCCACACATGTTCTGTGTTAGTATGTGGTGCTGTGAGCTGCTGGATACTTCACAATATCACTTCATAGCGCCATAATCTCCCTCCTCCCTGCTTCTCCCTCCTTAGCTAATGGTAGTATCAGTGGCTAATCTCCCATCTAAAGGTGCACTGCTGCCACCTTCAGGGCACCAGTTGGTAACTGCAACACATTACAGCTTAGATATTGATGAAGGGAATAGCGCCCTGTCCAGGGTGTACCCCAGCCCAGCGCCCAATGAGAGCCGGAGATTGGCACCAGTGACCCCTGCGACACTGACAAACAGGAATAAGTGGGCCTGAAAATGGATGGATGGATGGATATTGATTAGGGACCTCTGCTAGGGTGTATTCTAGTAATTTCCGTGATAAAATGCAAATAACGAGTTTTCTTGTCAATGGCACTGAGCGTTTGAATTTGAAATGACAAATTATCTTGTCAACGGCACTGAGTGTGTTGAGGATACAGGACATTTTCCTTGAGGATCGTCTATCAAGAGGTTGCTGGCCTGCAGGATGGGCACCCGAAGGCAAGATAGTTGAAATATTATGGCTGATAAGATAAACTTGTGAAAACATTATTCCTTCAAACCAGTGACCTAAGGATCACAGCAACCCACTCTACAGTCCTCCGCTCTCCCATCTGAGCTATCGAAGGTTCTGCTAATTAGCTAGCTAAGAACCTGCTTGCTGGCTCATTGTATCAGCTACCTCGGCTTGCCCACTGTGGCTTGGCTGGCTGGCTTTAGTGAAATTTATTGTTTTCTCTTCTTTCAAATTCTACAACATAAAGTCAGATTCTTTTATCGGAGTTATGCAGTTCGTCCAACTGGGACAAGCCTAAGCAATATTCTTCCCTTTTTTTTCAATCAATCAATCAATCTTTTATTTGTATAGCGCCAAATCATAACCAATGTTATCTCAAGACACTTTACAGTAGAGCAGTCTTAAGGATGGACTCTTCATTTTATGGATACACACATATGCATATATACGTATATACACATACATATGTATCCCACACCCAACATGAATTCATCACGGCGGCAAGGAAAACCTTCTGTTAAGCAGCAGGAACCTTGTGTGGATCCCATTCCTATGATGAACAGCCATCCACGTTATGCTGTGTTGGGTGTGTGCAGAGGAAAGGGTGGAGACAGAGTTGTTGAGACTCTGTAACTCCACACTAAGGATCCCACGGACCTGCAAGACAAAAGCCAAAAGGAGTACAGGAGCAAACACACAAGGGAAGAAGCAGACATAGAGGAAGTGTTTGAGAGAGGAATAGGACCCTCTCCGGCCCCTCTCTAACCTAAATGACCTCTCTCTTAACGCCCTCTCCAACCTCTCTCCAACCGAGCATGCCAGACCCCCCCGGCAGTCTATGCCTATTGCATCTTAACTATGAGCTATGAGCTGGTTCCTAACTAAAAGCTTTACCAAAGAGGAATGTTTTGAGCCTAACCTTAAGGCTAGAGAGGGTGTCTGCTCCCCGAACCGTGGTTGGTAGATGGTTTCAGAGAAGTGGGGCCTGATAACTGAAAGCTCTTCCTTCTATACTACTTCTAGAGACAAATGGAATAATGAGTAGTCCAGCATTTCGAGAACGTAGTGTTCTGGGGGGATTGTATGGCACTACAAGCTCCTTGAGATAGACTGGTGCCTGTCCATTTAGGGCTTTATAAGTGAGAAGAAGAATCTTGAATTCTATTCTATATTTTATGGGAAGCCAATGCAGAGAGGCTAATACAGGAGTAATGTGATCTCTTCTCCTAGTTTTAGTCAGTACACGTGCTGCAGCATTTTGAACCAGCTGAAGTGTCTTTAGCGACTTGCTCGGTCAGCCTGCTAAAAGAGAATTACAATAATCCAGTCTAGAGGTAACAAAAGCATGGACTAGCTTTTCGGCGTCGCTGTGAGACAAGATAGATCTGATTTTAGCAATGTTACGGAGATGAAAGAAGGCAGTTCTTCAAGTCTGTTTTATGTGAGAGTTGAAGAATAAATCCTGATCAAATAGAACCCCAAGGTTTCTAACAGTTGTGCTTCGTGCCAGAGTAATGCCATCTAGGGCAGTTAGGCTAGCATAGGTTTCTCTAAGGTGTCGTGGGCCCAGTACAATGACCTCAGTCTTGTCTGAGTTAAGAAGAAGAAAATTTTGGTCCACCCAGACCCTAATGTCCTTTAGACAGGCCTCAAGTTTAGATAGCTGATTTGTCTCACCTGGCTTCATTGATACATACAGTTGGGTATCATAAGCATAGCAGTGAAAGTTAACAGAGTATTTTCTCATAATATTACCAAGGGGGATCATATAGATACAGAAGAGGATTGGACCTAGCACAGAGCCCTGAGGAACCCCGTAGCTTACTTTAGTGTACACAGAAGACTTATTATTCACGTGTACAAACTGGTACCTATCAGATAGGTAGGACTTAAACCAGTTTAGGGCAGTCCCTGTGATTCCTCTAATCTCTCTAGTAGAATATAGTGATCTATAGTGTCAAAAGCTGCACTAAGATCTAATAAAACCAGCACTGAGAGTCGTCCTTCATCTGAAGCCCAGAGTAGATCATTAGTTACTTTAACTAAAGCAGTCTCTGTGCTGTGTTGAGCTCTAAAACCTGACTGGAAGTCCTTGAACAGGTTGTTGTTTTGAAGGAAGTCACAGAGCTGAGCCGCCACAACTTTCTCAAGAATCTTTGAAATAAAAGGAAGATTAGATATAGGCCTGTAGTTTGCTAAAGTGCTGGAATCAAGAGTAGGTTTTTTGAGAAGGGGTTTGATTACAGCTACTTTAAAGGACTGTGGCACGTAGCCTATTGATAGGGATATATTTATTGTCTCCAACAAAGATGGGCAGACCAGGTGTGCACACAATCGCTAAATGTCTGCCTCCACTCCACATGACCAATTTAGAAATGAATGTGAAATAGCCTACAATGATTACAGAAAATGTGCACATTTGAACCAGCACTGGTGCTCCTATGTCCATTTTAGAATCACAATCACCAAAAACTGTAGGAAAAGGCTTTTTCTAGAATATAATAGTACTATGAAGCATTATGTTTGAAACATAATGATGAGACATCAACATTCATGTCAGCATTTAGAAGAATGACCAATCCGAGCATTAATATAAGCTTGTAAATACCTTGTTTTAAAATTCATTCTGTAGATTTTCTCGTCTATATAGCACATTTTTGTTGTCGTGTGTTAGTTGTTTAGTGTGTCTGTGTTGTCATTTTGAGTGTTTTATGGATCATTTTTTGTATTTTTTTTTAAAGCTTTTTCTGTTTTTGTTTTGTTTCTGTTGTTTTGTTATTGTAATTTTCTTGACATTTTGTTGTTGTTTTCTGGAGTTCTGTATATTATGTTGTTCATATAACTTCCAACTTCATAAATTACAATTTTGTTTTGGGGGTCGCATGTGGCCCCCAGGCCTTCAGTTGTTTATGTCTGAACTAGACCATTCAGATGAGCAGAAATTTTATGTGTAGGAAATGTTTCTGTTTGAATTTGGTCTGATGAGTATTTTAATGAATAGATCCTCTGTAGCCTCATTGATATTTAATTTCTGTCAACAGAGAGTTCACCCCAACAAACTGTCAATGTAGACTGACTTAATAGAGTCTGAGAGAAAGCAAAAATCCTCCACTTCTGATGAACCTCCTTTGAAGAACTCCACAGATTCCATCGCTGTCCCTCCATGGCGTATAACACAGACAACACTTGACAAGCTTGTGCTACATTTTGTATGTGAAGCCAACCAACCATTTTTTTTGGTTGAGATACCATCTTTAAAGACTATAATAGAAACCTTGCAACCTCAGTGTACAGTAATGACAAGGAAAATACTGTGCTGTAGAATACAGGAAGCTGCAAAGAACATGAAGAGCACAATCATCAAAAAGTTGAGCACTGTGAACCATGTTGCTACCACAACAGAGTGCTGGTCTGTCAGCCAGTGTAGTTACTTAGGTGTCACCTGTCACTGGATAGACCCCACTTCTCTAAAGGCTCGCACACATTTGATGTCCTTGCTGCAGCATTGGAGGTAATACATTCTGAGTACCACATCTGGGAAAAAGTA
Organism: Gouania willdenowi; assembly: GCF_900634775.1. Lineage (NCBI taxonomy): Eukaryota > Metazoa > Chordata > Actinopteri > Blenniiformes > Gobiesocidae > Gouania > Gouania willdenowi. The sequence continues at coordinate 4,872 of NW_021145144.1, forward strand.
GCCAAGACAACAACAGACAGTGGCTCAAACTTCCTGAAGGCTTTTCAATTATATGGTGTGGATGAGAAATAAGACACAGTTGCTGATGGACAAAAGGAGAGAGACTCCATCCTTGATGATGCGTCAGAAGATTAAAGTGAGTTAGAGGTGGAGTATCAAAATATGTCTGCTATTTTGGACGATGACACCGGCCTTGAGTACCAACTTCCAAAGCACCAAAAGTGTGCATGCCATCTCCTCAATCTCATATCAACTCTTGACACCACTGCTGCAGGAGCTAGCAACGAAATGTTCAGGAGACTGTCTCGGTCTGCTTTGTAAAATGCAATGCCCTGTGGAATGAAACCAGCAGGTCAGCCATTGCTTTTGAAATAGTGGAACGTGAATGACCCAATCAGACGCAATGGAGCTCCCTGTTCCTTGCTGTAGAAAGGCTTGTGTGCATCCAGAATGAGAAACAAGAAAAAGCAATCCGACGTATGCACAGCATTGAAAATAAAGATGTAAGATGGCAGGACTCGCATTGTTAAAAAGTAGAGTAAAACACAAGCACAGGTACAAGAAATCAATGAACAAAAACACACAGGTCAGTAAAAAACAGATAAAAAAAACATGCAAAAAAAATAGAACAGGTGAGTACTGGGTTATATGGGAGTAATACAAAGGGGAAACAGACATAACAGATTTTTTCAAGTCAAATGCAAGAGAACCTCTCACTGTGGTGATAAGAGCTTGAATGGCTGTGAAACTGAGCTGCCCCAATTATATAGGTCAGTTAACAAGCAGGTGTACCAATAAAATGTCCTCATTTGCATGTCTTCTTTTTTCCCACGATTCTTGAAAAAATCCTTAAAAATCAATGGAAGGTCCTAGAAACTTGAAAATGTACACATTAAAATCACAGCCTTCTGATGGTCCAAGGTTCGAGCTTCTACGACCTTTCCTAAAATAAAAACACACAAAAAACAGACATCATTTTATTTGACCATTAAACTATTAATTACCTTCTGCGTCTGGGAGATAGTCTCTCCAGAAAGTATCGACCACCTCCTCAGCAGCTCTCTTGTTGCTCCTTCTGGAGAGAGAGGAATGCTGTAAAGATCACCCAAGAGTTTTTAGTCTTTCACATAATATGTACAAATGTGGAATTTTGTACAACCCATACTTGTACACTTTAAAGTGTCCCTTAGTTTTAGACAAACAAAATACATTCAGTGAAGCTAGTCTTACACCGTGTTAGATCAATCTCATGAGGAGTAATAATAATTTAAAGCATTAATTGACAGTACAACAACTAACACTGAATACCTTTTAAATAGTCTTTGAACCCTGTGGATGACCTGAAACATGACAATGTACCAGTAGAGCCCTGCCTCAGACATCCTGCATTGGCCAAGCAGTATTGAGAGTGAGGAGTCACGTGGTGAGTTGGGTTGTTTTGGGGGGGTCTGAGCCCGTCAGCCATGATGGTGGTAGACGCCCCCAGAATTTCACGCATTCGCCAGAGCTTTACTTTTTGCATAGAGGGATACGACAAGGAAAAAGAAGAAAAGTAATGCAAAAAGAGAAGGCGAAAGAAAAGGGACCTTACAGGGACAAACTGATACCAAGCGCAGAAAAGAGGTATTTGGAGAAGCTTGAGATACACCTCATCAGTGGAATTTCACATTTTCTTCTATTGCCTAATTCGCCACTAGAAGGCACTGGAGGTCTGATTTCTTTTAATATGTTTTAGAGCTCATTGAGACCTTTTCAACGATGTAAAGCACAAGTTTGTGGCATCTTCCTATCAAAAGTTATTGACCATTTGGTCTGAAAAAAAATGGCTGCCATTAAAAAGTGCTAACAGGGAAATCTGGAAAAATGGTTATAACTCAGGAACGCAAAGTGCTATCGAGATGGGGTCAACGATTCCTATATCGGCTTAACGGGCCCCTTAACATATGTGAGAACAAGACTTCTCGTCGGTTCCCTTTCGGGCCCCCAAGGGTCTGAGGTGTGGGCCTTCAGAGATGAACTTGCGTAACTTCCCAGTAGATGGTGCTAGAGGTCTGATTTTTTGATATGTTATAGAGTTTATTGAGACCTTTCCAAAGGTGTAAAGCACAAGTCTGTGGCACATACACAAGCTGAGATACACCTCATCAGTGGAATTTCACATTTTCTTCTCTTGCCTAATTCGCCACTAGAAGACGCTGGAGGTCTGATTTTTTTGATATGTTTTAGAGCTCATTGAGACCTTTTCAACGATGTAAAGCACAAGTTTGTGGCATCTTTCTATCAAAAGTTATTGACCATTTGGTCTGAAAAAAATGGCTGCCAGTAAAAAGTTCTGACAGGGAAATCTGGAAAAATGGTTATAACTCAGGAACGCAAAGTACTATCGAGATGGGGTCAACTGTTCCTTTATCGGCTTTATTTATTATAAATGTATTTCTTTTTCAATGTGGACAACAAAGAAATGTATTTTAATCTCTTGAATAAAATAAATAAATAAACCTCAATGAGAGACCCTTCCATTCTCTTTTAACACATAAGAGGGAACAAAGCAGCAACGTATTTTATGGAGAGATAAGTTAAGACATTTTTGAAATGAGGTATTTGTAAAATAGAAATCTTAATTGTAAAGGGATAGAGAATAATGACAAACACAATGTATTATGAAAACCACAGCTATTCTAACATACAGTACATGTTTTTGGGCTGTGTGAAGAAGCCAGAGTACTAATAGAGAAATACTGCACAGGCATGATGAGAACATGCAAATTCTACACAGAGGGGTGTCAAACCCATGCAGGCCTGGCTGTAAAGTAAAAGAGCCTCCTTATTTTATTGTTAATGACATAGAGATGGCCAGTGTATCGTGATTCAAGATATATTGAGTTTTGGCGATATATGTTCATGCAATACATTTTTATTGTACTTTTATGAGATGGAGCGTTTGTGTACATGAAGTGTACAAGTGTATGTAAAGTTAAAGGAGTGAACAAGGGTTCATTAGCATGTTAGCTCAGCATCTGTAACATCTCACAGCTTCTCCATCAGCTGCTCTGCATTTCATTATGAGGTGCATTCACTTTCCCCAGGAGAGTGTGGGAAAATAGAGGCTCTATAGGAAACCCTAACATATGATCCCTGATATCCAGGTTAGAAGAGTGCTTAGATTGATCAGAAAGAGCTGAACTAGTTTGATATAAAACACTTCTTTATCAAAGTCTCCTCTTTACAGTAGAATATATTCAACCATTAGCAGGAGGCAGAAAATCCCAGGTTGAGTGAAGGCAGCACAGGTGCAGGTGGTTAATTGTTAACCCTCTCCTCTCTGTGTGACCTGACTCACTTTGACTTTCACACGTCATTGAACACTAACTAAACCAGATACACAGACTCATTGTGACCCTGTATTGACTGTGTTTGGGGCCAATCAGCATCACTTCTAGATTGTGGATATCCATCAGATGGTACTATTGATATGTTCAACAGTGATAAACAGTGAATGAAAGCTGCTTCAACTGTTTACTGTTATTAATAATTAAACTTCACTTCTCTTATTGAGAGATTTTATGAACTCACCTGTTCACTGGTGTTGTGGATTATCCTGCAGCTGCTCCCAGGGTTTTCTCCAGTGCTGTTGAGCGTAGGGGACCCCAATGTTGTAGTGATGGCGCCCCCTACGCTCCGTTTTCAGCAACGTAGGGAGATTTTCTGTTGTTTTTTCATTTTTTAATCAATACTATCGTAATAATTGTTGCACACTTGGACACAAAGGGACTTCCAGATGTTCATGGGTTGTTTAATCTGAATAATCCAGAAAGACATACATCAGCCTCACCATCTATTTAATACAGGCGATCTGGACGGATGCTCCAGTCTTTACCTGAGGACCCCTGCAGCCCTTTAGCTGCCCCTGATGCTGCCTGTGTGTATGTAATAACTGTTCATGTATATAAGCTCTGAGGAGAGCAGACAGTCTGTTCTCCTCAGAGCTTACAGACTGGAGAACACCACCATTTAGTAGTTTTCATTAAAATCCTACATGTCCCATGATTCTTAGCTCTTCTCTGTAGTCCTTGTTCTCCTGGGACGTGTTTTAAAGGTGTTTCTACTGTCGTAGCTGGTCTGTCAGTCTGTCCTCTAAGCTGGTGTTCATCTCTCCTCTGTTTCACCAGGAGGTGAAATACAGGTGTGTTACATTTAATGATGGTGGATACAATGCTGAGCAGTGTTTACTGTGACACCAACTACACAGAGACGTCCACACTCTACTAAAATCTGAGTTTTACATTTATTTGGTGCTTCGCTGGTGTCTGTCTGAGTATGTTTGAGCCTTAAACAGTGTAGCTTCAACCAGGACGTAGCATGTAGCGACACATTAAGCTGTTTGTCATGTTTATAACTCACAAAGGATCATTCTAATAGTACTAAGATGGCGCCGCGGATGGTCGCCTCGGTACTGCGCTCTCTCGTAGTTGTTGTGTTTTTCTTTAGTTTTGTAGTTTATTGCTCCCCTTCTCTGGTCTCTTTCACCAGAGAAGAACTATTACAAGTTGGACAGTCCTCTGCTGATCTTTTTTCACCGGTTCTCATTGAACCAGAAAGTTATGCGGAGATTCTCACCGGAGGAGCAGCAGCGCTCTATGGAATTTGCAGAAGACGCCGCAGACGCAGACGGGGTAAACGAGCAGGCGCGCTTGTTAAACTGAGGCAGCGGGGATTACGCACTGCGCTTCCATCCATTCACCTGGCGAATGTCCGCTCACTGGCAAATAAAATGGATGAACTGCTGCTTCTAAACACCAGAAACTCGGACTTTTGCAGATCCGCCGCCCTGTGTTTTACTGAAACCTGGCTCAGTGAACTCATCCCGGACAGCTCTCTACATCTACCGGACTTTCAGCTCCTCAGAGCGGACCGCGTAAAAGAGCTCTCTGGGAAGACGAGGGGCGGCGGAATATGCTTTTACATTAACCAAGGTTGGTGTACAGATGTTACAGTGTTGAAGCAGACGTGTAGCCCTAATCTGGAGAGTTTTTTCATAAACTGCAAACCGTTCTATTCTCCACGGGAGTTCTCCTCGTTTGTTATGGTCGGTGTTTACATCCCACCTCAGGCTTGTGTAACAGAGGCGTTACAGCACCTGGCCGACCAGATAGCAGACGTGGAGAAACAACATCCCGACTCTTTGCTAATCATTCTCAGGGATTTTAACAGAGCAAATCTAACCCACGAACTCCCTAAATACAGACAGCATATAAAGTGCCCCACCAGGGGTGCTAACACACTGGACCACTGCTACACTGTAATAAAGGATTCATATCACTCTGTTCCCCGTGCAGCTTTGAGGCTCTCTGATCACTGTCTGATTCATCTCATCCCCACCTACAGGCAGAAGTTTAAATCTGCTAAACCTGTAGTAAGGACTGTAAAGAAATGGACAGAGGAGTCAAAGCAGGAGTTACAGGACTGCTTTGACTGCACTGATTGGAGTGTTTTTGAAGCTGCATCAGACAACCTAGATGAACTGACTGACACTGTGACATCTTACATCAGATTCTGTGAGGACATGTGTGTGCAGACCAAGACTTTCTGCACATACAACAACAACAAACCCTGGTTCACACCTCAACTTAGGATGCTACGTCAGGCTAAGGAGGAAGCCTACAGGAGTGGGGACAGGGACCTGTTCAGGCAAGCCAAGTACACACTATCCAGGGAGATCAAAGTAGCCAAGAGGTGCTACACTGAGAAGCTAAAACAAAGCTTCTCAAACAAAGATCCTTCTGCAGTGTGGAAAAGCCTACATGAAGTTACAAACTACAGGAAACCCTCCCCCCACCCCACTGGTAACAAAAGACTAGCTAGAGACCTGAACAGCTTCTACTGCAGGTTTTCACACCCACCCCCCAGCTCATTAGCATCAGCCCATCACCTGGACTCTGCCCTTCCTGCTCCCCCTACTCCCCCCCCTACCTCACCCTCTGTCCCCCCACCTGCCCTGAAGATCAATGAAAGAGATGTGTGCCAGATTTTCAAAAAACAAAAGATCAAAAAGGCTCCAGGACCAGACGGAGTGTCTCCTTCCTGCCTGAAAGCCTGTGCTGAGCAGCTGGCACCCATCTTCACACGGATCTTCAACACATCACTGGAGCTGTGTGAAGTACCTTCCTGCTTCAAAAGTTCCAGCATCATCCCAGTCCCCAAGAAACCTGCCATCACAGGACTTAATGACTATCGACCCATTGCTCTGACGTCTGTAGTCATGAAGTCCTTTGAGAGGCTGGTTCTGAGCCACCTGAAAAAGATCACAGGACCCCTGCTGGACCCCCTGCAGTTTGCCTATCGGGCAAACAGGTCTGTCGAGGATGCAGTCAACATTGGACTGAACTACATCCTGCACCACCTCGACTCCCCAGGGACCTACGCTAGGATCCTGTTTGTGGATTTCAGCTCTGCATTCAACACCATCATCCCGGACATCCTTCACCAGAAACTCACCCAGCTCACAGTGCCGGCCTCCACCTGTCAGTGGATCACCAACTTCCTGACTGACAGGAAGCAGCAAGTAAGGCTGGGAAGCATCACATCTGGCACCCGGTCACTCAGCACTGGCGCCCCCCAGGGGTGTGTTCTCTCCCCACTGCTATTCTCCCTCTACACCAATGACTGCACCTCAGGGGACCCCTCTGTGAAACTCCTGAAGTTTGCATGTAGCCCTGTACAAAATTCATATAAGTTACAGAACATAAAAAATAATTTACAGTGTAATAACAGACTGTGTTAATAACAGTTCATAAATACAGTTCATGGTAGTTATAAATGTTTAACAAGTGTGCTGTTTAAAAGCATAAATATAATATGTAAATTTAATAAATAAGACTATTTACAGTTAAAAGATCAAACCATATAAAAGTCTTTAATGTTCATCTAAGAGAAAAGTAGAGAAGAAGAAGCTGTGTTTATTTGCGTAACCTAACTTGTTACCTGACAAATGTCAATCATTTAATTCCCGTTTTGTTGTTGGTTGTTTTAATACTCGAGCCAATCAGAGTAACGCCACTGTGTAAGGGGCGGGACTAGTGGCACGGGTTTGTGCGGGGAGTAGTGAGCACGCATGAGAAAAGAGAACAGACGCTATCGAACAGAGAGCTTATGAAGGAGGCATCGTGGTGTGGGAAGCATTAATGTTATGTTTTGAAGGTCGACTACCCGTGGTCCTGATGTAAACTTTGATGTGACCTACAAGAGGTGAATATGATTGTGTATGCCTGTGATTTTGTGCTATATCGAACTGTTATAGTGAAGAGACTGGATGTATAACGTGGTTAGTGACGTGCTAGCTAGCGGTAGCATTCTGTGCCAATGTGCCCACATGTCATAGTTTTAGCATTATGATGTTTCTTAAGCTAAAGCAAAGCTAAATCGAAGAGAGATAGTGTTTGATGAAGTGGCTCAATTAAGATAATATGCTCTAAGGAGACGGACGTTGGAGAGAGAGACTGGTTTCCAACTGAAGGCCCTGCTGTTTCTGCCTTGCTGTTTTGCTGTGACGTGCCCTGCTGCCGAGCCGTGACTGCTGTGACTGTACTTCTTTTGCCATCGCCATTGCCCTTGCTTTTGCCACACTGAGACTCTTATCCCCATTCTTTCTGCCCTTCCTGACATAACCTGGATTCGTGAGTACTAACATTAACATGCACGTGCTTTTTGTTTATGCTCATATCTGAGTGAAGCGGCCATTCCAGTTTTTAGGCCCCACCGCACACGAAGTGTCATCAAACAGGCCTGCAACGGGTTGGGATCTCATTTAAGAATTTGTTTTATATAAATGTGTGTGGGCCCACAGGTATAATATTGAGTTTTGATTTGTAATTGATTTTAAAAGTGTGTGTTTTTTTTTTAAGGCAATTTGAATATTTTATTTCCAAAAGAGGATTTAAATAATTATTTCCTTTCAAGTTACCCACAGAAAAGTTTTCCTTTTGGGAAAGTGAAGTTTTATTTGTTTATAAGTTTATTTTGAATATATCTTTTCATACCCATGTGATTTTATTTTATTTTACATGAAGATACATTTATCTTTTACTTTGTGTTGTAAATAAATTTGTGAATATTTTTGCATCTAAGATACAGTTGTGGTGGTCATTATAAGAATAGAAAAGAGTATTATAAATATATATTTATTAAGTAACGTTCAAACAAGTTGTATTCCCCTACAACGAGCCCAGGCCCAGTCTCATTGTATTAACACTAGCATGCCCAAGGTTTTCTTACTCCTGCTGCCCTGCCCAGAGGCCGCCAAATGACACTCATTTGCAACTCAGTGGGCCACCTCTCTTATGTAAATAAAGCCTTTCGATCGGAATGTGCAGCTGGGCAGTGACAAACTTTGGGGGTTGGTGTAAATGATGGCCAGTGTTGAGAAACCAGTTTCTCCCAGGTAGATGTTTGTTAATCCAAATTACATTATATGGAATTATTGGATAAGAATGGCCAAATTAATATGAGCCATGTGTGTTGTGATCAATTAATAAACCACAATAAATAAAATTAGAAAAAGAAAAACAGTATTAACAGTATTCACTATTTACCTTTATTGTTTTTGAAATGTGCTTATAAATAAAATGTATTGTTGCCATTTATGGTAAAGCGAGATTTCCGAGTGTGAAAAGGACTGTTTGAGTTCTCACTTTGAAAAGGTAAATTCACGAGGTCCACCATTCACTAACCAGGTCCATGATTATTTTATTAAGCTATTATTTTACAAATTTGAAGAAAGTGCACAAGATGCACAAAGAATCAATGCTTCAACAGGGAAAAACAATCTAAATCTCTGTTTACACCATCAGTTATGCTGACATTATCCCTCTTAACCTTTGACCCAATGCGGAAGTACAAAGCCGGACAAGTTTGGTATCGAGTTCTGGGTGGCATGTGACCTTAAATCCAAGTATGTGTGCAAAATCATCCCATATCTTGGCAAAGACCCCAGTCGTCCACCTGGGGAGAGATTGTCTGAAAATGTGGTGATGAAGCTTATGGAACCGTTTATGGACAAAGGAAGAACTGTTACAATCGACAATTTTTTCACTTCATTGTCACTAGCACGTCGACTGCACAGCCGGAAGACCACCCTCCTTGGCACAATAATAAGATTCGCCGGGAGCTTCCAGATTCAGCTAAAAAGAATTTGGCCCGTGAGGAATTCAGCACACAAGTGTTTTCAACCTCTGGTGCCACACTGACTGTTTATGTGCCCAAACGAAAGAAGACTGTCTGCCTCCTCAGTAGCGTGCACAGCGTGGTGGAGACTGAGGCTACTCGGAAAAAAAAGCCGAACACAGTCACCAACTACAACAGCATGAAATGCGGTGTGGACGTCATGGACCAGATGGTTCGAAAGTACACTGTGCGTTCAGGAACACGGCGTTGGCCAGTCGTTGTGTTTTACAACATGATTGACATTGCAGCGCTGAACGCACATGTGCTTTATCAGGCATGAACTGGGGTCAAGGAGAGAAGGGTGGACTTCTTGCTGGAGCTTGCAAATGAGCTTGCCCAGTCTCATATGGCAGCCAAGGAGGTGAATGAGCAAAACCTTCAGCAACAACCACCCACACCTGATGTGGGGAAAAGGGCATTGTGCCAGGTGAAGTGTTGCTGCAGGAAAAACCGTGCCACCAAGCGTTGTATGTATTGTGACAAGTTTGCATGTGGCAAATGCATAAAGGAGGTGTGGCAGTGCCAGAAATGTTCACAAAATCTCTAATAAATAAATTTCACCAAGAATGTAAACAAACTGTGTTGACGTCTCACGATTACTACTTACTACTTTCTGTCGCAAAAGTTGAAATATAAGTTGCAACCTCTATGTAGCTGCTGTATGGGAAACACAAAGGAGAATACAAAAGGTCTTTGTGTCCTGAAACCAACCCAGCCACCCCCCCACCCTAGCTGAGGGGGGAGTAGTGGCCTCAGTAACATAACAATGGTCACAAGCTGAGTTGTTCACACCCGCCATCTGACACCAGCTTGGACTTTATAGGTATAGGTGTCAAATGACACCACTCTGGTCATGCTAGTGTTAACCACTCTAGTTTTATTTTCTAACTACATGGGATCTGGGTTACATAAAATGGAGGCACCGCTGGGATCATTTAACATAAACTAGAATTTATAAACATAAGTATAAGCAACTAGACCCCACAACTTTAGAGCATTAGTGTAAAAGTAACGTGCTAACAGTAACTAAAGGCAATTTAAGCAAAGTACAGCAATGGCAGGCAAAACAAGCAGTCCAACACAACACGAGTTAATTAACTGGTGCAAAGGAGAAGCATTAGATTTAAAGCACGCCCTCCTGTTACATGGAGTACCAGAAGGTGTTTCAAGAGAAGACATTGAAGAAACAGCAGAGACCATCAAAGCTTTGGGAAAAGTTAGAGTGAGAGGCAAAATGTTTCACCCTCAACAACAATCTGTGATGGTGTTATGTGAGTGTCGTGAAGAAATTGACCCCTCTAAAATCCCACCTGAGATAATGCCTATAAGTGAAGGAAGTAGTTGGAAAACTGTCTACTACACAGAGCGTCAGCTTGATAACTTTGAAGAGAAGCTTCTTACCTTTTTGCAGAGTGAAGGGAGAACCTTAGAGGACATCCAAGGTCTACGTTCCCCAACCAAAGAGGGTAACAGCAACCCTGAAGACATCATCCGTGCAGTCGGTGATGTTATGAGCAGAACAAACATACAACCTGACAGTCACTCATACAGACGTCTGCGGACATTCTCCGGGATCAGTCCCACCCCAGCTGGAGAAGAGACCTTAGACAACTGGCTGGAGGAAGCAACCCTCTTAGTAGAGGAAGGTGAGTGCTCCGACAAAGAGAAACGACGTCGGATACTGGAAAGTCTCAAAGGGCCCGCCTTTGAAATCATTCAAGCTGTTCGCCTGACTCAACCTGATGCTAGCCCCCGTGAGTACATAGAGGCTATAGAGAGCATTTTTGGTACAGTAGAGTCCTCAGAAGAACTCTACCTGTCGTTTAGAGCCCTTCACCAACACCCTGGTGAGCGTCTGTCTGAGTTCCTACGAAGAGTAGAAAGATCCCTTGTCAAAGTAGTACAGGGAGGTGGTTTACCTGTTAACGCTGCCAACAGCGCTCGTTTAGAGCAGCTTCTTAGAGGGTCCACCTCTGAACTAATGTTGCTTCAGTTGAAAATTAGAGAGCGGCGTAATAATCCCCCTACATTCTTGAACCTGTTAAGAGAAGTGATGGAAGAGGAAGGTCGCCAGTCAGCCAGACAAAGTCAGGTGTCACACATGCGTCCTCAGCGTGTACGCACTGTCCAAGTTGAAAAAGAGAGCGAACCTGACTCAGTCTCTAGGAGTGAACTTCAAGCTCAGATTCGAGAATTGAGAGCGCAGCTAGAGCAGAGATGCAATCTACAACCTCAGCCATCTGATGAGCCCTTTACATGTCCAAAAGAGAAACAAAAACAGAAAAATGAGTCACAGAGTGAATTGCAATCACTAAGGAAACAAGTGAAAGCCCTAAAAAATAAAATGAGTGTAATGGCAGTAAAATACACATCAGACCCCCCACGAGAACACACACCCCAGCCCCACCGATACAAAGCAGCTCCAGTTCACAAGCCCGCTCATCCCAGAGTTTTTTCCTCCCGACAAGACAATGATGAGTTTTTCTGTTATCGGTGTGGGGAAAATGGCCACATAGCCACCAGATGTACTGCCCCTGAAAATCTTCAGAAAGTTATCAGAAAGCTCGTACGTTTGGTGCGCGTTCCCCCTTTACCAAACAAAGAGAACCCAAATCCTGCAGCGGAAGAACAGCATGTAGCTAGAACCAATAAGGTTGAAGTCCCAGAACCTAATACTGACTTACCTGAAGGTCTCGTAGGTCCATCATTCATTCACCCCATCAAAGTTAATGATGTGGTCTGCGATGCTCTCATCGACAGTGGGTCTAACGTGACTATTATTTTTGAAAGCTGGTATAACAAACACTTACCTTATGTCCCGATAAAACCCCTCTCTGGTCTTGGACTATGGGGTCTTTCAGACACTGAGTTTCCTTACAAAGGATATGTTGTTGTTGAGATGGAGTTCACTGAAGAGATCACTGGTGTGTCGGGACGAGTAGAAGTGCTTGCCTTAATCTGCCCTGAGCCAAAAAACCAGCAACAAACCCCTGTATTGGTTGGCACCAATACATCTCTGTTTCGCCGTTTATGGGAGATGGTGAAGACCAACGGTGACGAGAACACTGTGCACTCAATGAGGATTCAGTCTGTTTACGCCCCCGTCAAAGCACAAGAGCAGCTAACCAAAGATGAAGTCTTGGGACAGATAAAGTGGACAGGACCCGGTTTACTCTCCATTGCTCCAGGTGCAAAGTACTATGCGACGTGCAAAGTGGAAAGACAAAGTGCCCTGTCCAAAGACCTTGTACTGATTGATGCCCCCACTGACCAGTTGCTCCCTGCCGGTCTGCTGGTACAGCCTGGTGTGCTCTCAGACGCCAACATAGACATCAACAGTTTCACTGTCCTCATTCAGAATGAGTCCAAAAAGACAACTTCCCTCCCAGTTGGGACCATCATTGCTGAGATGTATGCTGTGGACACAGTTACCCCAGTTCAGCCGTCTGACCTCCCAGCTGAAACCCTAGATCCAAGTCTCTTCAATTTCGGGGACTCTCCCATTCCCGAAGAGTGGAGAAGTCGGCTTCAGCAGAAGTTGGCTGAGAGGCGAAATGTTTTCTCACTGCATGAGTGGGATGTTGGTCGCGCCAAGGGTGTTGAACACCACATACGCCTGCATGACCCCAGACCCTTCAGAGAGAGGTCAAGGAGACTAGCCCCTGCAGACATAGATGATGTGCGGCGACACATACAACAACTACTGGCCACTGGCATTATCACTGAGTCCCGTAGCCCATACGCCTCACCAATCGTTGTAGTCCGCAAAAAGAATGGGAAGATAAGAATCTGCATTGATTACAGAACACTGAACAACCGCACCACACCAGACCAGTACACAATGCCACGCATTGACGACGCCTTGGATTCTCTATCAGGCAGCCAATGGTTCTCCGTCCTGGATCTGCGAAGTGGTTACTACCAGATAGAGATGGCTCCGGAGGACAAAGAGAAAACGGCGTTTATTTGCCCTCTCGGTTTCTATCAATTTGAGCGCATGCCACAAGGAATCACAGGAGCGCCAGCAACATTTCAGCGCTTAATGGAAAAAGCTGTAGGCGATATGCATCTGCTGGAAGCTCTCGTGTACTTGGATGATATCATCATTTTCGGCAAGACACTCGAGGAGCACGAGCAGCGTCTGTTGAAGGTGTTGGACAGATTAGAGGAGGTTGGATTAAAGGTTTCTATTGACAAATGCCAATTCTGCCAGCCTGAAGTCAAGTATGTGGGTCACATTGTTTCTGCTAACGGAATAGCTACTGATCCAGACAAAGTGGAGGTAGTAAAGCATTGGAAAGAGCCCACTCACCTGAAACCACTGAAGTCCTTCCTCGGATTTTGCAGTTATTATCGGAGGTTCATTGCAAACTACTCTGCCATTGTCCGTCCCCTCTCCGAGCTCACAAAGGGTTACGCCCCCACTTGGAAAGACCCCAAGACTAAAAAAAGTGTTGACCCATGCAAAGTCTATTTCAAGCCATCAGAGCCGTTCGGAGAACGGTGGACTAAAAGCTGCCAGGACGCTTTTGAGCGTATTCGTGACTGTTTGATCAATGCCCCAGTGTTAGCTTTCGCTGACCCCACAAAACCGTACGTCTTACATGTAGACGCCAGTATGAATGGTCTTGGCGCTGTCCTGAACCAGGAATATCTTGATGGCCTCAGACCAGTGGCTTTTGGCAGTCGGAAGCTTAAAGACTCAGAACACAACTATCCCGTCCATCAATTGGAATTTCTGGCATTAAAATGGGCTGTCGTCGACAAGTTTCACGATTACTTGTATGGAGCCAAGTTTATTGTAAGAACTGACAATAACCCATTAACATATGTGTTGACCTCCGCCAAACTCAGTGCAGTCGGACATCGTTGGCTCGCCGCCCTCGCCACCTACGATTTCACCATCCAGTATCGACCTGGGAAACACAATATTGATGCGGACTTGTTGTCCAGACAGTACACTTTGGAGGAGACAAAAGAGTGGACTTGTGTCCCACCTGCTGGCATCAAAGCCCTCTGCAAAAGAGCCTGCGTCAGTGAAGAGGCTGATGTCTCAGACAGATTGGTTGATCAGTTGGGAGCTCCTGCCACAGCAGTACCTGAAGCTTATGTCTTTCCAGTGAACCTTAGTATGAACACTCTTGATCAGTTGAGCTCAAAAGACATTCAAGCATCACAAGATATGGACCCAACAATTGGGCCATTAAAGAAAGTACTGGAGAAGAATAAAGGGCTGACCCGCTCAAAGAATGACTCACCTGAAACTGTGCTGCTCCTACGTGAAAGCCGCAAGTTGGAGCTAAAAGATGGATTACTCTACAGAGTAAAAGAAAAGATGTGTGGAAAACAGATCAAACAACTTGTCTTACCCGCAAGATACCGCCCAATGGTGTTAATGTCTCTACATGATGAGTGTGGACACATGGGAATCGAACGCACCACCGAACTAATAAAGGACAGATTTTATTGGCCGCGAATGACAGCTGAGGTCGAGCAGTACATTCGAACCTGTGGTAGATGCATCGCCAGGAAGACACCCCCTCAGCATGCCTCGCCCTTAAACCAAATAACAAGTAATGGCCCCTTGGATTTAGTTTGTGTTGACTTTTTGCAAATAGAGCCTGACTCTAAAGGTGTTGCTAATGTGTTGGTAGTGACTGACCATTATACACGTTACGCACAAGCATTTCCTACCAAAGATCAAAAGGCTATCACTGTTGCAAGAGTATTGTGGGACAAATATTTTGTGCACTATGGCCTACCTGCAAGGATACACTCGGATCAGGGCAGAGATTTCGAAAGTCGCCTGATTAAAGAACTGTTATCCATGCTTGGGGTTCGGAAGTCAAGAACATCTCCATACCACCCTCAAGGGGATGCCAAACCAGAAAGATTCAATCGAACACTTTTAGCCATGCTTGGTACCCTGGATACTGTGCAAAAACAACGTTGGAGTCAACATATCACCCACCTGGTACATGCATACAATTGCACAAAAAATGATTCCACGGGATATTCCCCTTATCATCTCATGTTTGGAAGGGAGGCACGGTTACCCATCGACATCTGTTTTGGAATCTCGCCAAATGGTGAAAGTGAAACCTCCTACCAACAGTATGTCGCCAGGATGAGGAAAGAGTTGCAAAAAGCTTATCAGTTGGCATCGGACGCTGCTACAAAGAATCACCTGAGAAACAAAGTCCGATATGACCAACGCGTGAGAGACCTACCTTTGGAGAAAGGAGACAGAATTCTAATTCAGAATGTGGGTCTAAAAGGCAAACATAAACTCCAAGATCGATGGAAATCAATACCATATGTTGTTGTGGAGAAGTTGCCTAATCTGCCTGTTTACAAGGTCAAACCGGAGTATGGTTCAGGGGTGCTGAAAACTCTCCATCGAGATCAACTGTTGCCCATCGGTTACATGGTCAGGATGCCTAACCCATCAGAGGACACAAGCTCTGTTCGAAGACCTGTAACAAGAACTCAACGTACTCTGAAACGTCAACCAACCAAGTCTGAAGAAAGTGGCACGGAGTCATCAGGTTCAGAGTTTGAAACTGCCCACAATCCTCCAGATTTTGATATGGATGAGGTCAGGAGACGGATAAACATAAGTCACTCTGTGGAGAATAAAGAGAGTGAAAACTCTGAGGAGGATGGAAAATCTGAGGAGGAAAGCTGTGAAGTTACAGAAACTCAACAACTTACAGAAACAGAGTATGAGGAACCGCCTGAAGGTGCTGCACGTCCTCTGTCACATTCTGATATCCAAGAGACAAATACTGAATCTTTGGAAGAAGATTTGCAAGATTCAGAAGAGGGAGTAAGCTCACCTCCATTACAAAGAAACAGACGTAATAAAGCTGTTAAAAGTGCAAGAAGTGAAAGTGAAAGGTCTTCTACAGTCAGGACATCCCTGAGAAAACCAAAGCCATCTATGAGATTAACTTATGAGACACCTGGTCATCCATCTTGTGAACCAGTTACCATCATGCACCATGGCATGGTCATCCAACTCAAGTTAAACCCTCCAGACCCTGACAACGAACAAAGGAAAAAGTCCAAGACATCCAAAAGGTACATGGAGGAAGAGAAAAGGAATCGCCCTTCCAAGTAGAGGAGGGACAAACGGTGAGATGAGGACATCTACACAGTCAGAAGAGGGAGGGTGTAGCCCTGTACAAAATTCATATAAGTTACAGAACATAAAAAATAATTTACAGTGTAATAACAGACTGTGTTAATAACAGTTCATAAATACAGTTCATGGTAGTTATAAATGTTTAACAAGTGTGCTGTTTAAAAGCATAAATATAATATGTAAATTTAATAAATAAGACTATTTACAGTTAAAAGATCAAACCATATAAAAGTCTTTAATGTTCATCTAAGAGAAAAGTAGAGAAGAAGAAGCTGTGTTTATTTGCGTAACCTAACTTGTTACCTGACAAATGTCAATCATTTAATTCCCGTTTTGTTGTTGGTTGTTTTAATACTCGAGCCAATCAGAGTAACGCCACTGTGTAAGGGGCGGGACTAGTGGCACGGGTTTGTGCGGGGAGTAGTGAGCACGCATGAGAAAAGAGAACAGACGCTATCGAACAGAGAGCTTATGAAGGAGGCATCGTGGTGTGGGAAGCATTAATGTTATGTTTTGAAGGTCGACTACCCGTGGTCCTGATGTAAACTTTGATGTGACCTACAAGAGGTGAATATGATTGTGTATGCCTGTGATTTTGTGCTATATCGAACTGTTATAGTGAAGAGACTGGATGTATAACGTGGTTAGTGACGTGCTAGCTAGCGGTAGCATTCTGTGCCAATGTGCCCACATGTCATAGTTTTAGCATTATGATGTTTCTTAAGCTAAAGCAAAGCTAAATCGAAGAGAGATAGTGTTTGATGAAGTGGCTCAATTAAGATAATATGCTCTAAGGAGACGGACGTTGGAGAGAGAGACTGGTTTCCAACTGAAGGCCCTGCTGTTTCTGCCTTGCTGTTTTGCTGTGACGTGCCCTGCTGCCGAGCCGTGACCGCTGTGACTGTACTTCTTTTGCCATCGCCATTGCCCTTGCTTTTGCCACACTGAGACTCTTATCCCCATTCTTTCTGCCCTTCCTGACATAACCTGGATTCGTGAGTACTAACATTAACATGCACGTGCTTTTTGTTTATGCTCATATCTGAGTGAAGCGGCCATTCCAGTTTTTAGGCCCCACCGCACACGAAGTGTCATCAAACAGGCCTGCAACGGGTTGGGATCTCATTTAAGAATTTGTTTTATATAAATGTGTGTGGGCCCACAGGTATAATATTGAGTTTTGATTTGTAATTGATTTTAAAAGTGTGTGTTTTTTTTTTAAGGCAATTTGAATATTTTATTTCCAAAAGAGGATTTAAATAATTATTTCCTTTCAAGTTACCCACAGAAAAGTTTTCCTTTTGGGAAAGTGAAGTTTTATTTGTTTATAAGTTTATTTTGAATATATCTTTTCATACCCATGTGATTTTATTTTATTTTACATGAAGATACATTTATCTTTTACTTTGTGTTGTAAATAAATTTGTGAATATTTTTGCATCTAAGATACAGTTGTGGTGGTCATTATAAGAATAGAAAAGAGTATTATAAATATATATTTATTAAGTAACGTTCAAACAAGTTGTATTCCCCTACAACGAGCCCAGGCCCAGTCTCATTGTATTAACCACTCTAGTTTTATTTTCTAACTACATGGGATCTGGGTTACATGCAGATGACACCACCGTCATCGGTCTCATCCGGGACGGGGACGAGTCTGCCTTCAGACGGGAGGTGGAACAGCTGGCTCTTTGGTGCAGTCAGAACCACCTGGAACTGAACCCGTTCAAGACCGTGGAGATGACAGTGGACTTCAGAAGAAATCCCCCCCCACTCCCCCCCCTTACCATTTTAAATAGGGAATTGGCTACCGTGGACTCCTTCAGGTTCTTGGGATCCACAATCTCACAGGACCTGAAGTCGACCTCCCACATAGACTCAACCAGGAAAAAGGCACAGCAGAGGATGTACTTCCTGCGTCAGCTGAGGAAGTTCAACCTGCCCCAGGAGCTGCTGATCATGTTCTACACCTCCATCATTCAGTCTGTTCTGTGCACCTCCATCACTGTCTGGTTTGGATCTTCAACCAAACTAGACAGACACAGACTACAAAGGATAGTCAGGACTACAGAAAAGATCATTGGTGTTGATCTGCCCTCCATCCAAGACTTATACCTGTCCAGGGTCAGGAAACGGGCAGGTAGCATCACTGCAGACCCCTCCCACCCTGCACACAATCTGTTTAAACTCCTCCCCTCTGGCAGACGCTACAGATCACTGTACGCCAAAACAACCCGCCATAAAAACAGCTTCTTCCCCCAGGCTGTCACTGTGATCAACACTAAACAGTCAAAGAGTGTCAGACCTGGTTCTGTGAAAAAACCCTGGAACCAAACATAACAACCCTGGATCAATCTGACACTGAGAATGTTCATGTACATACTTTAATTTAAATGTTCTACTGCACTACTTATCAATGCTCTACTGCACTATTTTCCTTTTATTATTATTATATTTTATTATTATCTTTCTTTTCTATTATTTTCCTTCTTTTATCTTATTTTTTTATTTTTATTTTGTATCTATTTAACTATTTTTTTTATTTTTTTATACTATTATTATTATTATTATTATTATTATTATTATCATCTTGTTATTTGCACATTCTAGTCTAACTACTGTTTATATTTATACTTATGTTTATACTTATTTTCATCTTTTCTAGCTGATTGTTTATTGTTGAAAAATTTTTGTTTTCACTATTGGAGAGAGCACAGTTGACCGAGTCAAATTCCTCGTGTGTACAACATACACTTGGCGAATAAAGATGATTCTGATTCTGATTCTGATTCTGATTCTACATGTACACGCACGGATCTGATCATCACAATTAATGTGTTAAAGTAACAGCCCTAGCGTAACACACACACACAGTTTTTTGTGCACACACAATGTGTGTAAGCCTAATCCAGGGGTGTCCAATTCCGGTCCTTAAGGGCCACTATCCAGCATGTTTTAGATGTTTCCCTCTTCCAACACACCTGATTCAAATGATCAACTCCTCATCCAGCTCTGCAGAAGCCTGATAACGATCCTAATCATTTGAATCAGGTGTGTTGGAAGAGGGAAACATCTAAAACATGCTGGATAGTGGCCCTTGAGGACCGGAATTGGACACCCCTGGCCTAATCTGAGCCCATACTCACCTGTCCAGGAGCCGTTGGATGCTGTCGGATACTACCACCTGGCTTTGGCTGCAGCCATGGATCTGATCAACACTATCCCTTTTTCCTCATTTTTGTTCTTTTTGACACTTTTGTCTAAATTTTGTCGATTCTTTGACCATTTTAATCACTTTTCATTCAAATAAGCCACCTTTAGCCCAATGTTGTAAATTAGCACACATGCTAACACACTCAAAACAATACTGTGTTACTAATGTAATTGTGATATCCATATCAAATAAAGAAAAATCAATAAATAACATTTGTTTCCTTTTTTCCTCTCTGTTTCACATTTTTGCCCTTTTTCACTATTGTTTTGTTACTTTCGGTGTGGGTGTGAACCCAAATGCTGAAAGAGAAGGAGGTAGGATGGAGGCATAGCGTTCTGAAACGAATCCATCTTTATTAAACAAAACTTAAATCGAAAAAGATAGGAGGACCAGGGAGCAAGGACCAGACATAGCAGCACACAAGGAGGGAAGACATCATACACAATGATCCCACAGTCATACTGTGTCCAAGCACAGCTAAATAGTGAGGGAAGCTTGATTGGGAATGGGCCACACCTGGGTGGAAACAAGAGGGAGCTAATCAGTCACCAACCAAGCATACAGACATCACTGGGGGGTGGAGCCACAAGCAGGAACACCTGAAACACAGACAAAAGTTAAACTCATGACGAGACTCAAACCAAATAAACAAAGACACTGAATAACTTAAAGAGAACCCCAAGGGCTAAATAACCAACAGAACATGACATGTTTGCACTTTTTGCTCATTTAAGCTACTTTTAGCCATTTCATACCACCTGTTTCTGTTTTAGACCCATTTTAGTCACTTTTCACTCTTTTATTGCCATGTTTTTGCCACTTTTGGACCATTTTTTACCACCTATTATTAAATTATTGTCACTTTACTAATCACTGTTAACTCTTTACCTAATGACCACAACCTTCCTTTGTGTGTGTGTGTGTGTGTGTGTGTGTGTGTGTGTGTGTGTGTGTGGCTACGGTGTCAGTTTGGACCGCGGAGCACAAGGAAGATATGAACTAATCACCAGTAAAACTCCAGAAAACAATCAGCAGTAATAAATATGATCTCCCTGGTAAAGACAGTAGCTCTAACAACAGGTAAAATGATAAACTGGTGATATTACAGCGTCACCAGCGCGTCATCGCCCCAAGTTGTACTAGCGCAGAATGAGTCAAATAACTGTAAAGAGGTCTTATATTAATAATAATAATAATAATTCTCAACAAGAACTATTGATTGATTTGTCACATGACTGTTCCAGGGTTTGAGTTTATTTTATTTAGTTTCACATCTACCTGTAGCTCTATGTTTTTTACACTGATGACAACTTGTTTGTAGTTTTATTTCAGAAAGTTTCACTTTTACAGTTACAGTTAGAAACCTTTGTTAATTGAATATCCTAGTTACATTACAGTAACCAAATTAAACTATATCAACTAAGTGAATTAATAAAAATAACCTGTGTAAAGGCTTTTTCAAACTAAAAATTATCTTGTGAACTCTGTGACCTGTTGACCTGCACAACTCAAAGAATCAGAATCAAGAATCATTATTTCTTGGCAGAAATGCTTTTAAACACTTGCTGTACATTCAGCTGACATAAAAATCTTGTTTTCAAATATGTAGAATAATTGTGAATTTATCATTAGCAGTAGTAGTTTTAATATTTTAGTTAATTTTTTGCAGGCACCTTTTTTGTCCGTCAAATGTATTTAAAATAAACTAAAATTAAAGAGACAATGTTATTTAACTACACTTGTCATAATTTTATTTATTTATAATTTTTTTTAAATTGAAAAAAAAAATGTTTATGGTCTTGGTCTTGACTCGGTCTCGGCTCCCAGAAGTCTTGGTCTTGGTGCATTCTGGTCTAGGGCAAGTCATGGTCTTGGATAGTGTGGTCTTGAACACAACACTAGCTGCAGTCCTCAATCTCTGTCTCAATTTTCCTGAAATTGAGTAAAAACAAAAAGGTAAAAGAAAAATCGTTCAGAAATAACAAAGGTATTGAAAAGAAGAAAAATGTGCGAGCTCAAAAAAAATCATGGCCAATAAAAAAAAAATAAAACCTTCAGCTCCAAAAGCTGAGGCAGTACAACAGAGAGCGCTGTCTTCAACGGATGTACCCATATCTTGCATTGTGGGGGTCCTCCCCTCAACAAGAAAACAAACAAAGAAAAGCAAACAACAAAAACAAAACAAATAAAAAAAACATTAGTAACACTATTTTCCTCCCTTTTGTTTGTCTTTCTCATGAAGGCAAAAACAGTGTAAATAAATGAGCAACATAATGAATAAAAGCAAAAAATGAAATTTAAAATAAAAATATAAATAGTGTGTGTGTGTGTGTGTGTGTGTGTTGCACTATTCTGCAGGCAGAGGGCAAAGGTGAGAAACCACAGCGTTGTGGCACTAACGGTTTTGGGAATCTATGTATTAATAGCAGACCGAATTACAAGTATGTAGCACCTTAATCACGTGACCTTTCACTAAACTGGCCAATGAGGGGCGCTACGCCTGGATAGAGTCCAACAGTGTGTGTATGTGTAAATCATCTCTGTGTGTCTGTGTGTGTGTGTGTGTGTCTCTCTGTGTGTGTGTGTTCACGCGCGCGTGTTGGGGTCAACACACGTCATGACTGAGATGTACACATTGAAAACAGGGCTCAAAGTGCTGCTAATATCCGTACGTTCAGCTGAGAGAAGCCAAAACACACAGAAGACAGAGCAGCTGATACACGTCCAAAATGAAAGCATTAAAGACAAACAAACAAAGGGAGAAATCTGATTCCATTCACACATTTAAACAAAAAAAAAAAAAAAACAAAGAATAAAAAAACAAAACTCACTGAAAGCTGCCAGTTTCATGATCTGAGTTCACATCATATTGAGATTGTATATGCACATGCATATTTTATTTGTTTATTGGATTCTTCATGTTTAAGAACTTATTTTCTATAAATAGTACTAACTTATCCACAGTAATATCACTGATATCTTCATGTCTGTTTGATCCCCATTATTAGTGTTTTAATCTGTACGTCCTCACTGCCCCCCCTGCCATGTGGTCTTCACTACAGTTTAATGGATTAGGTTAGGGTTGGGGTTTTAATCTATTTTCATATCGGTACAGAGGTGAACTCATTTTGGTTGCCTTTCCATCCTATGGTCAGGACCTCACAGGCTGTCCGTGGAGGTGCCTGAACAAAATCAAAGTAAATAATTACCTTCCATCCTAGATGCCTGAACAAAAATATCCGGAGCCTGAAGAAAAACATAGGGAACTTATAGTATTAAAAAACAAAGAACTTCAACCATTTGAGCCTTTCCCATGGCAGTCTTTTCACTGCGTCAAAACACAGAAAAGTTGAAGTAGGAGATGGTAATGCTGGTAATCTAATCTAACATGACTCAGCAAAGGAGAAACGTCAAACATACAACGATATAATGCAGTCATTGTGTATAAACACATGACAAAGTATACACATGAACACACATTTGATGATATGATGATTAATATAATAATTGCCATAACAAAGTGTTCTTTGTTCCCAACCTTTTTATTTGTCTAGTTTTCTCCATTAATAAATGTCTGTGCAGCAGACAGAGTGGCAGACGATGGATGGATGTTGCTGGAGATTATTTAAGTATTAGGAAGAAGTTGCGGATTGCCCTCATCTATGGTAGAGACGAGAGGATCTTGTTCAAAGTTTGTCGAATATTTAAAGGCTGAGACATGGCACACTCGGCCAACTCTGAACCCATCTCGTTGTAGAGAGCATTGCACAGGTTGTGAGTGCTGCTGCTGTGGGTGGAGATGCCCAAAAGGTGCCACAGCAAGGGCAACGCTCTCTGCTTCACCATTTGAGGCTTTCGATAGCCGATGTTCGTGACGATAGCTGGGCACAGAAAGAGAAAAACAAAAGCCAGATTTAGTCACACATATTAACTTTGAAACTGCAATCAAAACCAGCAAAATACAGAGTTTATAAGTATCAGTTGAAGGTGACTGGAGTAGAATCTCGATATATCTGTCAGCCCTACTAACCAAACATGACAGCTAATCAGCTGTTCCTTGTGAGCTCTCAGCTTACACAATTTTGTATTTACGTTTTCAGAGTGAAAATAACAGTGACAAACTGTAAAGAATAAGACAACATGAATAAAAAATGACAGGTGCTATTCGGATCAAACACCAAATAGGAAATTTCTAAAGCAAAAAAACACATACCTGCAACCTTGTCAATAAGATCAGCCTTTGCTTTACCGTTCAGAAACATGGCCTTATTGCAGAAGAGCTGAAGCAGGTGAGTGTTGTCTATGGTGGAGAAAGAAATCTTGATTAACATTTCTTTTGAAAGAACTTCTACATATAATTCACTTCAAAAGCTGAAACTGTGTACCAAGGTTAGAGATCAGTGCATCAATGGCTCTAACAGCAGCACAGTAGATGGGCTTATTCTTGGAGTTGAGGTGACTGTCCACGATAGCTGGGACCAGTGTGTTGACCACTTGGGCCATGTTCTCCTCCAAAGCACAGATGATTTCCGGCAGGACCATCAAGGTATGCAGGTTAACCTTGCTGTTGGACTCTGTCAGCCTTGCACTTAGGGCATCAAACACCTGGAAGAAACGAGAACATAAAACCTTCAATTTCACTGGAAGATGTACTTTTATTAAACAGACTTTAAAAAGTAAAAACTGGCTACAAAGAAATGAATCTGTAATGAGCGAGCACTGACCAGATGTAGGTTACTGATGATCACATTGGGGTCGTTTTGGGAGTCAGCTACAATCTGATTGATGCCCTGGATCCTGTCTTTGAAGTCCTTTGAGCCCATCAGACCTGAGAGTTGCTCTATATAGTGATTCTTATCTGCAACACTTTGTGTCTGAGCTCTGCTGCTGTAATGACTGCAGATAATTCACAATGCATTAAACAAGCTTTACCACTATAACATTTGGAAAAGATTTGGAATCAAGAGCATCTAAACCCACCTGTTGGTCTTGTAGACTGGCTCTCTGTTGAGAGATGGGCCCTTCTGTGTTCCGTTGCCTGGCTGAGGCCGTTGGCCTATGGCTGACCGGGGATTTACGGGCTCATTATTTAGGCCCTAAAAAGACCCAATCATCTCCACATTAGGTTCATGTAAATGCACGTACTTAGTGAAGCTCAACTCAACTATATTCATAGAGCAATTTAAATAAACAACAACACTGTACCTTTGTCCTGAGTGTGTTGACGATTTTCTTGATTGTCGCCAGTTCTTTGGTAGTGAGGTATTTATCCAGGACTTTATTAAACTTGGGTTCGGCGGACAAAAACAGCAACATTTGCCGCCCAAACAACCTGTAAAGAATGACATTTAATAAAGTAAAGCCTGTATGAAAAACAGTTATAAAATAAACTGGAATTGGCAATCTCTCTAGAATGTTCCAATCTAAACACTGTAAAAACGTTTTGATCCTTTACAGCTTGTTAAGCTCTAGAAGTGTGTTAAAATATCAAACTGATCATTTCATCAACAATCGATCAGAGGAGTTGTCATAAAAAAATAAATAAAGCTGAAGGTTTTTTCTTTGACGTACCGTGCTTCTGGTGATGCGTCCTGTGCCAGTTTGCCAATGGCAGGTATAAGATTATCTGTGATATCTTTGGCCCCGGACACAATACGGGCGGCACCAATCTTAGTCACAAGATCAGCTACATGTTGAGCGGTGCAATTCCTCACCGCTTTATTACGGTCACTGTCAGAATAAAAATAAAGAAAAATCAATGTGTTGGAATCTGTTTTGTTTGAACGAGCCCAAGTGCAAAGAACTTAATGAAATCTGTTTGCATACTCACTTGAGACCCCCTGCGAGTAAAGCATGGAGGCATCGACTCGGTGTGCAGTGCTGCACCATAGAGTCCAGAGCTTTATTTTATTTATTTTTTTTATTTTTATTTATTCAGTTCATTTCCGACACGGTTGCATTCACAGAAATTCATTTGACATTCAGAGCAAAATCACATCATTGTTTTTTTTTTTTTTTTTTTTTTTTTTGTTTTTGTCCTTTTTTCATGCCGGAAAGGGCGACGGAAAAAAGCATTATGCTTATCTAGATCCGTCCCCTAATTTGAACACAGATAATTTTACATCCAACCTCGTTTTATCTGCATCCTGTCTGATGAAGGAGTTTGAGTCTCCAGCCTTCTTCAGTAACAGTTTCACAGTCACCTCCAGCTCACAGTCCATGGCATCTTGGAGATGTGTGTACATGTCACCCAGCGTGCTCAGGGCAATCCTCGACACAGCTGATCGGCCATTCTTCAACTAAAAAGAAAAAAATGTGACAAATGAAAAGTTAAGAACTCAGTTTAGTCCCTGACACACACACTCACTATTCTATTAGCTTACCTCTTCAATGACAGACTGACAGAACTCATGAAGCCTGTTCTGAATCACATCCGGGTTGTTTTTGACCAGAGAGCAGAGAATTGTCATACCCTTGATATTCTGCTCCCTGCAAATAAAATAAAATTAAACAAGTAGTTCAGAAATTAGAATTATTACATTTTAATTCGTTGAAAACTCTAAAAATAATTTAAAAATCACAGTTTCTCACCATTCGTTAGAGCTCATCAAGTCCAGCGCCATGTCAGTCTTTTGGCAAACAGAGTACTCAGAAAACTCTGGGAGACTCTGGGTTACGTCCTTGCTGACATGGGTGAGCTCGTCTAAGTGGTGCACAAAGAAGAACTAGTTTAGTCTTAGTTGTTTCTGTCAGCCAGCAAACAAGCAACATGTTTAGTAAATAAGTATTTTTCCACATTAACCCCGCCTTAAAAGCTCCAGCAGCCAATAAAATGCTGTGCTGCTTAATGCAAACAAAGGCCTGTGAAAAAAAATGTAATTATTTAAAATGTACAGACCAGGGGACGGTGACGGCCGGCTCCTACGGCTGTGGCTCCTCCTCAGACGTGATGCAGATTTCTGTTTATTAGGAGGCACTGTGGGAGGGCTCGGTTTGGGAGATGGGGTTGGGGTATAGCCCTTGATGGGACTGGACTCATCCGACTGAGAGTTGCTGTCTACAAACACATGGCTGTTGTCGTCAGCTGGGGGCACGGTGGGAGACCGGTCTATAAAGAAGAAGGTCTGCTTAGGCAACGGAGTGGGTCCAGCGGAGCTGGTGGATGCCACAGTGCAGGTCACTTTCTGCCCCACAACTCCATCATCAGGGGTCAAGTCATCTGGTTGGAACAACAAAACATTAAAATCACTACAGGAAAATACAGCAGAAAAAAGGGGGTTTGGGGAGAGTGCAGAACCTTTACTTTCACCTGTGAGACTACACACACACCATTAGAATCATGGGCCAGCTTTGGTCACTGGCTAGAACATGACGCTAAGCGTATGTTTTTACGCAAATTTGCTTATATGTTAGAGGAAGAAGTTAGCATGACATGACATGCACAACTCTAGTGGCTGATCTTATGTGGGGGGTCTGTCACATTAAGTTACATTTCAACCCATTAGAAATGTCTCTACATTTAATTCTCGACTGGGAACACAAATGACAGTGTTGAACACAGTTCCAAGAGCCAATGTCTCAACATTTACACAAGAGCACTCGCTGGCTCATTCTTACAACTTACCAAAACTTGGTACGTGGGCTTCTGGCTCCCTGGGCTGGACAATGACGTCCCTGCTTTCCACCTGTGAATGGACAGAAAAGTATTACTTTTAATAGCACAACTCCTGTAATTCCATTCACTAACCTGAACAAAGAGACATAGTAGTTAAGCGCAGACAAAGGCCTTTAGTAGGCATTCTGCTACTGTAGAGTGACTTCACATCATGCACACACACAACCATGTACTCGTCATTTTGTTTAGACAACGACTGAGCAAAGTTTTTGGATCCAAGATCAAGCTAATGTTACTCTTTTGCAATCGGATCAACATCAACTACTGAGCGCTTGGTGGCATTACTGTCAATATAGAAGCTGTATATACGTAAGCTTTGTTTCAAGAGCATGACCCTGGGATATTAACAGTTATGTTCCCAGCCTGCCTCCCTAAGTGAGCGGTTCAGTAATGGGGTTGCTGGGAAACACACGGCACAGTAAACAGAGTGTTTTTATGAATGGTGGCTGATAATAACTTCAAGAGCCATGAATGTTCAGGTAGTACTTACTAACCCGACACCACCAAGCGAGAAATAAGCAATTAAAAAAACTCACGATACAGCGTACAGTTTTTCATATGCATTAAATATATCTAAAAAGAAGTAGGTTGATCATATTTCATCCAAGCCTGATTTGTTCACAGATCAGTGAATTCTCATCCCTGCGGCAATGATGTCAAGAAAATGAGTCACCTCCCAGGAACAGTGTCAGTGACACCTGAGGGCTCTGTGAGGTTTATCTTTCTGCACCTCTCAATGTTTCACAGATAACAAGTAAGGGCGCGACACACATCAGCATTGTTCGCTGCTGTTCGAGGACTACAATTTGGGTGTTTAAACAAACGTGAACAATCAGAGCTTCGTTAAAAAGATTGTTTTTTTTTTTAAAGGACTGCAATGATAATCACGCCCACAGACAAAGAGGTGATTCAAGATCACAGCCCTTCTATTCAGCTGCTCTCCATTCATTCTGCATCGTGACAAATACTGCTATCTTTAGGTTTTCTTCCTCAAACATGTCTGAGGACAGCATAGCTGCTCAGATCTCATGACATGTTTTGTACATATGGTTTATTTCCCTTATTTTGTATTATTTGTGCACACTACGGTGAGATAAAATGTGGTGGGATAAACAAAGTCCCAAAATAATCCACTTATTGAAAGCTCTTTCCACTTATTGACTAATTCTAAGCAAATCAACATGACTACTTGGCAACCATAATATTAGAAACGTGAAGTATGATGGCTGCCTCACTGGCTATTCATTTTTTTCACTTTCAAATAATTGTGCACATATTTTCAAACAGAAGTACAAGTACGGAGCATCTTAATCACATCACCTAAACTGGCCAATGAGGTGCGCGACGTGTGGATAGAATGCTGGTATATTGATACGGCTACGTACAAAAAATATGTATAGCGATTAGGCAACATTGTTATTTTGCTATATGGCTCAAATGGAAAAGTTGATATATCACCCAGCACTAGTTTGGATGTGAAATTGTATGAGATGACGGCCTCACCTGTTGAGAGCATTTTCCATTTGGCGTGTTGCTTGGTTGTGGCTTATTCTCAATGGAGGAAAGGCTTGACTTCTCCAAGGGGAGTTTGTTCTTCCCTTTCCCTGCGCTGGCGATCCTCCTTTGAGGTGGGAGGTCATCGGTGAAGGAGCCCAAGCTGCCATACCCGTGCAGTCGATCACCGCTGTGCTGATGGTCCAGGAAGCAGAGATGGTTTTTCCCAGCTTCACGTGCTGCTTCCTGTCAGACAGGAAGTCTGTGATCCACCTGCAGGTGGAGTAGTTATGATCATAAACAGACTATTTATTATTAATGTAGGTTTTGTTTCAGATTTATTTGAATAAAAAGTTATTTCCTCCATGTTGAGCTACTTTTTTCCTCCACCTGGTTTTACTGGATCCCAAGCTGATGATATTTGAACCAAATACATCTGAACCAAATATTTACAGTATCTGAATCAAAGGGAAAATCAGATCCTTGTGATCAGGTGTAAATGAGGAAAATCATCAAAGAAAGGAGGATATTTTCTGTTGCTATGGTGACTGGCTTATTTCAGTTATATTTTATCAGAGAACAAAAGGTTTGAAATGTTTCCCTATCCTGACTCTCACAATGAGCAGAGAAGTGTTTTCACCTTTATTTTGATTGTTGTAATGAAGCAACAGCTCAACAGTAACACACTTTGGTCCACGGAGCAGAAGAGATAGAAACTAATCACCAGTAAATAAAGTCCAGTAAAACAAAAAGCAGGAATAAATAGTTGCTTCCTGGTAAAGATAGTAGCTCTAAAAATGGTTCCAATGATAAACTTGGTGATATTACAGCCTGTGCAGCAGTATGGGGGGGACGCATGTCCGGGTCTTAGTATCACCCGTCTGATGAAACCTGTTCCGTTTGCTGATCTCCATGTGTGTGATAAGTCCATGTGTCCGTGTTAATGTCAGCATGTTTATGCCTCCGTCCATTCCCTTTTTTCATTATATTCATGGCTAAAAACGCTCTTATTAAATAGTGTCGGCTCTATTCCGGGCCGCCATTTTGGATTATGTCATCACCCAGTGTGTCATCACCAGAAGTTGCACATGTACAGAACAACCAGAATTAACTTAAAGCGAATTTAAGTTTTAACTGTTTAGAAAAAAGAGGAATTATTTAATGATTTAAAACGGAACAAACCAGCCACCTAATTCAGAATTAAGTTCAATTTGGAATTAAATCGGGCCAGTGTTTGTGTGATTTGTGTGTGTGCGCGCCCGTGTGCGTGTGTGAGATACTTTTTTATTTTAGTTTTATCAGCCTAAGCAGTGATTAAATGTGCTTTATATATAGACTTAACTTGTACACAATGGTGGTAATAGTTTAAAGATAAAGTCTGGTCTGTAATGGAGTGAGGCTGGATTAATTACATTTAAACTGGGGTTAAAGTCATTTATCACATCTACTTAAATTTGTTTGATTTTTTTTAAGGTACTTTGTACTTTTTGTGTTAGTGTATGTGTGTGTTTTGTTCTTTGTCCTATTAGCATACCTTAACCTAATAATGCAAATAAAACAAGTTAATTATTGAGTAGTTGTAAATTGTGCTATAATACATACTAATGCTATACTATCATTATCATTTCATCAGAAAACATCAAACAATGACAGACTTCATGATGTCAAAGACATGAAGTAACCACAGAGAGAAGCTGTGACTGAGAACATCCTCTACATCAGAGGTCTCATTCTCTATAGAAAATAAAAGTCAGTAAATAACGCCTCTATGGATGCGTCCCATGGTTTCTATCGGCTATAATTGGCTAATGTCCCACTGTCCCGACGGACACTAAACGCCCCACTTTTTCCCGCTCTCTATCTCGGTACTATCTACCATCTACAAATGTCATGATGTTCATGTCATCACGAAATACATGAACATTGAGCACAAAAAGAAAGAGTGGTTCATTATCCACCTTGTTGTTGCCAGAAGAAAAAGCGTAAATGACGTTCTCCATGCGTCTGGTTGGCTAAACACGTGACTTTAACTGTATTGCTTGAAAAAAAAAATATAAAAACTACTGGGAGAGCGACAGCAATTATCTGACGTCATGTCATGTTGGATTTTCTGCAGATACACTTTTTAAGTTTTTGGTTGAAATGTCATGACAGAAATTAAGATAATTAATTTAACGAAATAACCAAAGAATGACGGGCAGTGCTGACCCTAACCTCTCTGGTGCCCTAGGACAGATTTTATTTTGGCCCCTTTATATTTTTATACCATGTATTTGACATTTACATTATTGTTATATTATTATTATCAGAATCATTTCTAACACTTACATAGTGGTCTTCACCATATCCACAAAGATGCTTTACATGAGAAGAAAACATGAGCAAAATTACTTTTTTGACATTTTATTTACTTGTGATAAAAATGTTTCACATACACATATAAAAGAACACAAACAAGTAAATAAAAGCTAATTTAAATATCTTGGTAATTAATATTATTATAGTAAAGCATTGCACAAAAACAAGATATAGATTAAAGATTATTATTTTGAATTTAAATACTTGTGACTACAATGTTTTACTATATTTCATTATGTAAAAAGATGCAAAACTTCCAGATTTAATATAATCTTACTTAAATTGCAGTAATGAACACACATTAATTTACAAAATTACAGTTCACAGAGGTATTGCACAAAGAAACTATTTATTAAAATAATGTCATTTTCTGGTGGTGATTTATAAACAGCTTTAACCAACACAAGCTAAAAAAATTATCATTATATGAGGAGAGATTTGTCTCAAAAATATTCACTAATACATAAGGAGCCCTGGAGGTGACATGGATAAAAAAAAAAAATGATCTCACACTGTGACTTAATTATCTTGTAGCGTAACTTACTTATTATCTCACACTGTGAGTTACAGAGACTGGTTCTGGGTCAGAGTTTATCACAATGACATCATCCACAGTGCTGGATATTCATCTGTTTATTGATTTTTACTTTGAAAGTGAGTCTAAATATAAAGATATTAATGATTTGTTTGCTAGTTGGCACAACTTTAACATGAGTGACGGACAGGTAAAGATGATACTTTAGTTCTAGAGGACACAGTCGTCATAAAGCATAGCTTAGAGTCCTGGTTGAATTCATTAACAACAACTACAATACTACGGTAACTTCATGGATACCTGTGGATAATAATAATATTAATGTATTAGATTTTATTTAGTGCTTTTCATAGACACTCAAAGCTCTTTACATTGATGTGCATCATTCTTTCACTCCACACACAGTGGTGGTAAGCTACTATTGTAGCCACAGCTGCCCTGGGGCAGACTGACAGAAGTGAGGCTACCATAGTGAACCATCGGTCCCTCTGACCACCACCAACACTCACTCACACACTACATTCATACGATGGATGTACATGGACTTGAAAATGGTTGTATTAGAGTTTTTCAGCGTTTCCTCGTCCCTACAGATGCAGACAATAGCCTTGATAGTTACTGACCCTCAAAGTAACACCACCAGTAATGTTACATACAGCACTAAGATAAGACTGTACAGTGAATAGTGAATGTGATCATGTCCCTCTGTCACACATTGATCACTTGTAGTTTTATGTCCAGGGGATAAAAATACTTCCTGAGTGTTTGTGGAGCAGCTCAGAGACTAAACAGCTGTTCTGTGTGATCATGGTCCAGTGCAGTGGGGGCTTTGTCTCATGTCCTTTTTTCTATTATTCATACATACTGTATATCTGTGTAGTGTCAAATGTGGTGATCAATCAATTCAACAATGTTGGCCCCAAATGAACTGAAGTCAGAAGTATGCATTCATGTGGGAGCTTAAGTAGAGTTAATTATGGCCAAATGAGTATGTGTTTGAAGGTTGGATGTACAAAGAGGTGTACATACTCTGTACTCTGTAGGGTTATAAAGGGGTTGATTTGCGGGTGCAAAATAAAACAGCGCGTGTGATTTCCCTGGTTTAATTCTATGGGACATGAACCTGATAAATGTGTTTGTTGTTGGTTTTTTTTTTTTAACTCACTTTTATATTTTTTTGTTTGGTGTATTTTTCTGGAATGTATGTTTTTGGGAGTCATTATCTGTATTTGTGTATCATTCTGTTGTGTTTTTGTGCATTTTTTTTATAATTATAGTTATTTGTTGCTATTTTAGTATGATTCTGTTGTCATTTTGTGTATTTTTGTAGAAATATTTAGTTTTGTGTATTTTGAGTCATTTTCATATCTTTGTTGTATTTTTCTGTAATGTATGTTTTTTGGAGTCATGTGTATTTTTTGGAGTCATGTGTATTTTTTATCATTTCAGTTGTCTTTTTGTGCATTTGTTGTGTTTTATTTTATTCATTTAGTATTAGTATATTTAAATAAATAAATAAATACAGTGTGTGTTTGTGCTCCGTGAAATGTTTAATACGCTGAAAACCAAACTCCGTAGACATTATAGCGCCAATCAGAAAAACAACCAAATAAAACGTAAAGCTCCAAAATACATGAGTGAGTCAGTAAATTAAAGTATTATCTACAATTCGACTGCCTTTTTAAAAAAAAACAAAAATCACTGTTTACCTTTGAACCGAGTGGTCAGAGCTTAGCTTCCATGTACGACACCACACAGAATCTGCAGTTTTCCAGATGGAGAATTGAACAGGTTGAGGTCAAAACTGACTCTAGTGAAACAACGCGTTATTGAGCAACAGTTATATGGTTTAAACCATGGGAAACGTGTCTGCAAAAGACTCACCAGTGGCTGATGGTTTCAAATGATCTATTCAGAGAGTTCCCGTGTTTGAGAAGCTAACGATAGCATGGCACAGGAGGAAGTGGAGGAGGAGTGGCCGCACACGTGACTCTTGCTTGGGTGAGGAGCTCTGCAGTGAAATAGATCTAGATGGTGCGCTAGCGCCCCCTCACACCCTGAGGTCAAAAGTTGAATAGGTTTCATTTCGGGGCCATCCTGAAGTGAAATAAAATTAAAATAAACATGTTGAAATGACCAAATCCTCCAAAATAACAGATACACACACTCGGGGTATTTGGAACCCGTCGACCAAGTTTCAGGTCGAACTCGCACCGCGTCTGGGAGATATTTGCTCCACACACACGCATGCACACAGACATCGATTGCTTTTTAGTTAGATGTCAGATATATTTGGAATGCAAATTAATTGCTAAAGATGAATAAATGAAGGCAAAACTATATTACATTGGGTGTTACACTGAGCCAAACAGTGGTGCTTATGTTAAAATAACTAGTTATTTATTATAATAAAGACAATAATATTAAGGCGTACATTAGTGTTTGATACATTTATAATGTCTACTGAATACAGAAAAAGATGATTTACATGGTAAACACTGCTTTCAGTTCATTAAAGATAAGAACAATAGATTTTAAGTGTTTTAAGACAAACTAACATCAACTACTGCACAAAACAAGACATAAACACAAGCTCACTGGGGACATCTACTGGTGAGATTTAGAGATAGAACTTTAGTTGGAAGTTGTACAACTATTTAACAGTTGTAGTTAAGATGTGGAAATAGATTCAGATTTTTTTTTTTTTTTGCATTGTTTGCACAAGTAAATTATTATATTTTTATACTGGTTTATTTTTCATTTATCATTAAGTGTTACATTTAAGATAAAACAATATAACCTATATTTGTCCAACAAAGAGGAAATATGCAGTGTTTCAGCAGCAGTAGATAAATAAACAGGGTAATAAACAATAGGAGATATTTACACACACATGGTCCTGTACACAGTACAGTGAGAAAGAGGGAAGATAATGGTGCATGAAGGAACATTACACAATAAAAATAATAAAAAGAAGAAATTCTTAAATTGTTAATTATTTATAATTTGTTATTCTAAAGTCTAAGTTTAGTTTTTTTTAATTCTTTGTGTGAGTGTGTGTGACCCAGGCTTTGTGTTGGCCAGCAGGTTGTGGGTTCAAGTCCAGCTCAAAGCAAGGAGCACGTCTGGTGACTCTGTTAAAATACACCAGAAATATCTATATAGAGGTACATGTGACACTGTCTATGATATTTCACTATTGCTTTGAGTGTAAAAATTGTCCCCTGCCTTTGTGCAGCTAGCGCTCTACCATTTGAGCTAATTCCCCTCTCACTGAGAGGATTGGGAGTTGATGAAGTAGGTGAGTGTAGCTGCTCAACAGAACAAGAGTATTTAGTTACTTTGAAGGAGTAAACCAGGAACGCTGGTCAACACAGTGAAACTGTTCTTCCTGATGGACAAGCTTTTCCTACATGTTGGTGGATTCTGAAGAGAATTCTTCTTCTTCTAATCGTCAAATCATCTTCTTACAGAACATTCTAAGAACTGTTGGTGGAAGTATAAACTATTAGTTCTACATTACAGTAACAATCAATTTTCAGCATCCTGTTATCAGACCATTGCTGCTGTTAATAAATCCAATGTCTCATATTTATGATTTTGTTTAAATACATACAATAAAACATATTACACACTTTCAAAATTGTCACACAACGTAAAGAGATTTTCTTGATTTTTTTTCTTTTTTAAATTACCTGATATTTGTACTCTTTCAGTGATGATTCAAAGGAATAAAATCACAGTGTAAAAAAACAATGAGCACTGGAATCAATGTGTCACATTTATTTATTTAACCAGACCAGATCAACAACTTCCTGAACTGTTGGTGTCCATTTTCCAGCTGACAGCAGGTTTATGTTGGAATCCTGTGCAGCCTGATCTCTGGGTTCTTCAGTCCAACACTGGAACCAGAAGGTGTCGTCACCATCCGTGTGTCGCTGGGATCTGAAGATGATTCCTGCTCCATGTCTCCATCCACACAGAGATGTGAGTGGAGAACAGATGAAGTGCTGAAGGTCTTCCCACACTCGTCACATCAGAAAATATTTTTCTCATGAACGCGTTGGTGGAAATTAAGGTTAGATTTCCTCTTGTAAGATTTTCCACATGTGTCACATTTATGAGGTCTTTCTGATGAGTGGCTGATTTGGTGATATTTTAATTGTTGATATGTTGTAAAAACTTTGTC
Organism: Gouania willdenowi; assembly: GCF_900634775.1. Classification (NCBI taxonomy): domain Eukaryota; kingdom Metazoa; phylum Chordata; class Actinopteri; order Blenniiformes; family Gobiesocidae; genus Gouania; species Gouania willdenowi. The sequence goes on from NW_021145144.1 coordinate 40,703, forward strand.
ACACTGGTCACAGGGACACACTTCATGTCCAGTGTGAGATCTCAGGTGTTCAGTGAGGGTTTGTTTGTGTTTATATATTTTCCCACAGTGGTCACAGTGATACAACTCTGTTCTGGAGTGAGTCTGCATGTGCAGAGTTAAATGTGATCTTTGTGTAAAAGTCTTTCCACACTGTTCACATCTGTGAGCTTTGATTCCACGATGAATGAGGACATGTTCTCTGAGGTGTCCAGATTGACTAAAAGTCTTTCCACATTCATCACATGTGTGAAGTTTCTCTCCACTGTGAACAAGCTGATGGATCTTCAGGTGCTCTTTCTGAGCAAACGCTTTTCCACACTCGTCACAGATGAAGAGTTTTTCTCCAGAATGGATTCTTTGATGTACAGTGAGGTTTGATTTCTTGCTAAAGTCCTTCCCACACTGGTCACATGTATGTTTAGCTTTAACTCCAGCTTGGCTCTGCTGTTGAACTCTTTGCTCTGAAGTTTTTCTCTTAGATTCATCGTCCTGAGAACGTTGAGGTGTCACTTTGTTCTGGCTTCCAGAGTCCTGTAGAACAGTTAGAGATTAAACACAGAGAAGGAACCAAACAAACATTTGTTTCTAAATGTGTTCCTAGAAAGAACAGTGGCTGTTAAAGATGGATCAGACATAGCATTAGGCTTCAGTAGGAGATCAACTTCAATAGAACATCCACATGGACGTCAGGAACCAAACTTCAATCCATTAATTTCTCACCATGTTTGCTGTCACGGCTGAGTGGTTCCACAATCCTCCATTCACCTGTAACATCAGCATAGAATCAGCTCCACCTGAAGGATAGAAGAGACAGAATGAACATGAAGGATCTAGAAATATTCATTCATCCTTTGCAGTGTCATCACTTTGAAATTGACTAAAATGATCAGTTTGTTCAGAGATCACATGATGTGGAGGAAAATATTTAGGTTTTGTGGCTGAATAATTTAAATTCCCATTGATTTGTAAATGAAGGTCTTCAGAGGAAACAGTTTGACTTTGAGGTTTGACTTTGTTCTTACAGGATTAATGAACAACTTGTAATGAGCTCATGATTGGCTAATTATGGTCCTATAATATCTGTGTTAATAGAATCATAGACAGAATGACAGAATCTACCAATAAAAATAAAATCCACTGTTAAATGCAGAAAGTGACATAATGTGAATGAAACGCTGTCATCGTGAGGTAAAGGGAAATGTTAAAGGGGACCGTTCATTTGGTGCACCCCAGCACCCCTCCTGGTCCTGAGCTAAACAACATGTTGAAGCGTCCACCTGAAACACGTCTAAACTACCAAAATACTGAGCAGACCAGTTCCCACGTAACGTTTATGTGTCTGTGAAGCTACGGCCATTTCTGGTGAAGAGCTGCAGTTGTTCTGTTGTTGTGGACGAGACCAACGATGACAGGGATTGTAGAGTCTGAAACATCATAGGTTCATGATAACTTGATAGCTTCTAATACTGTACAATATTCTGCCCTCTAGTGGTGAAATAACTGATGCATTTGTTTTTGTTTAATCATTATAGTCTGGAATGATGTCATCAGGATCATTTAAATTAGTTTAATTTAAATGAAGTTGAACAAAACTTAATCAATAAACCTGATCAGATTCAGTAAACTATTGATCCCTGAGGGGAAATATGTTGATATTAATGCTGCTCTCATACATCTTTATATGACATATATAATTAAAAAAAATTAACAGTTTTTGTTTAAATATAATTGTAATATATTTCTAAATAAATGAAATTTAAAAAAAAAAAATGAATCATTTGTGTGAATAAAACAAAAGACAAAATATCCCTGAACTTATTGATTAAAGTCAGGTCATGTTCTCCACCACAGATCCTGGATCAGTACCAGTAGTGGGCGGTTAAGGAAGAATTGTTGGTAGAATCGTGCACTTTGGGTTAAAAGCATGAAACTTGGCACATAGATGGCATGAACACTACTGATTATTTTAGGATGTGGATCCACCTCATCAACCTCCCCTAGTGGTCGTTATGGCCATTTTTATCAAAATGGCCGTTAATTTATTGAAATACATATTGAAACCTGTAGCTGAGCTCATGCTGCTTTATAAACACGTGTCTGTTTACATGTCAATCACGGCAGAGAGCTTCCTGGAGGCGTGGAGTCAAATTCGTCATCAAAGTGGGAACGCGTCATCAAAATGTAGCGAGGTGTTTGGGCTCACCCTGTAGTAAGAAAGGAGCAAATCACCCTCTAACTAACGATTGAGGGAATTAATTAAAAACTATATTTAGGACATGTGTATGAAGCCCTAATAACACTTTATCATGTTTAAAGAACAGAAAAGTTAATTTAGCGTAACATGGGCCCTTTAAATAAACTTTGTTATCGTCACACTAGCTCAGCATCTGATTTTGGGACACACACACACACACTGTATAAAATGATCCAATTCAGACTAAATGTTAAAATGAACAAATTTAAATAGCGCTTTTATGACAAAGTCGTTTCAAAGATCTTTACATTATCATCTCATTCACACAAGATTATTACTAAATATGTAAATAAGTTTAGAATCAAACAAGCAGTATTTACTCACTGGATTCTGGAAAATCACTAAATTAGTCATTAAAGTTGACATTATTATTATTAGAAACTTACTTTGGTCTCCAACGTTGCTCACTGATGACATCTGCTGGTCAACGTTAATCAATATTATTAAAGCTACTTTAGTCATTTCTGACGGTGCACGAGGAGATTCTGTAGAATGGTGGAGATTCTGCTGCTTTCATCTTAGCCTGAGTAGCCTGACAACCTCTCAACATTGAGCTTTCATCTTAGCCTGAGTTGCCATGACAACCTGTCAACAGTGAGCTTCCATTTTACACTGAGTTGCCATGACAACCTGTCAACATTGATCTGTTCTAAGCTGCCTTTTGTGATTAAATGTGGGTCATATTATCATAGGAAGATCAAATTTATTAAATTAAATAATGCTAAAATTTGATGAACATTAAATGAAATGTTAGGAAGAAATGAAAATTTTTTAAATATGTTCATGGAATGAAATCCCTTTTAACGATATACTGATCAGAATTAATCTGATGTTGATTATAGAAACTAAAATGTAGATGGAGGCAGAATTAGAGACTACACTTTAGAAGTTTTTGTCAAGTTTTGTCATTTTGAATTTAAGTTTTTTAATAACTATTCAACTTTGTAATTAATTTTAATGAAGTTCACCTTGAAATGTAACTTTCTGGTCAACAGTTCTTTAACTCATTTCAACTTTTAAAATGTTCAGCTCTTTGTTCATTTTCAGTGAATACCTTCAACTTTTCTGTATCTTTAACCATTTTTGACTCACAGCCCTTCAATGAGTTCCATTTTTAGCTTTGACCAACTTCTAGAGTAGAGGGACAGCTTTACCTTCAACTCTTTGTCAACACATTGTCATAACTTCTAAAATATTCAACCTACAGTCCTAATGTTTTTAAAAGTAGTACTTCTATCTGTCTAGCTGCTCACAATAGCACATTTTAGCTGTAGGATAAGATGGTTTTAAATATCAAGCCTGAAGGGGATAACACACACACACACACACACACACACACACACACACACACACACACACACACACACACACACACACACACACACACACACACACACACACACACACACACACACACACACACACACACACACACACACACACACACACACACACACACACACACACACACACACACACACACACACACACACACACACACACCTCAGAGGTTAAAGCAATGGTCTTGTTAACCAGGGGTTGTGAGTTCAATTCTCACTGAGTCCTTTGCTCCCTATTACCTACAGGTCACAGGGGGTGGGGCTAATGGTTTTGTTCACACCCTTTAACTGCTCTACGATTGGTTTGAATGGAAAGCATCTCTGGTTTGTGAAGTCTACAGAGGACCAGGGAAGTGAGCTTTATCCTCCAATAAATAAATAAAAAATCATAGCTGATCAATCAGATTAAACGTAATGCATCACATCACAGCCGATCAATCAGGTTAAACGTAATGCATGACATCATTGCCGTTTAAACGTAATGCATCACACACACACACGCATTATGTTTAAACGTAATGTACGGCACCAAAACAGCGTTGAATGGAGGTTATTTTTTTTTTTTTTTACTTGTCTGCACATGCTGTCAAAGGTCAACACCACAGGAAGTGCAATCATTATGAGACAGCAATGCATATTTTGTTATTGCAATAAAATACATTGATTTATTTTATTGCTTAATTGTGACCATCACCAGTCCTCCCTAAGGAAGGGTAAGAAATATTTTATTATAGAGAGGATATAAAAAGGGAGAGCAGTGTTACACCTAAGTGGAGGGGGAGGTGGAAGGGGAGGGGAAAGGGAGCAGGGAGACTCAAGGCAGGAAATAGAAAAGGTGGGGAAGAATAGACTGTTTTGCAGTGAGGGTGAGATGTGAGGTTGTAGAATAAATTGTGCTTATTATGTTGTGTAATCCAGCCAGTATGGTGACAAGTGTGAAGCTTAGCTATAATGGTTGTCAAGTTTGTATGTGTTTGTATCACCACTGCCCAACTTGAAGGGCCAGAGAGGAAGACAGAGGACGCTGAGAACACCTCTGTGCTTGGTTGACAGTTTATTTGAACTGTTCCTTGGTTAAGCAGGTTTAAGCAGGTTGTTAACCTGGACAAAGGAAGAAGAAGGAAAGTTAGAATCAAAGCATAAACAATTTTCTCATGCTGGGATGTTATATTTGCAATTAAATTAAAGAATCTAAGTCTACCAGCACTGTTATTTTTAGTTAACTTGATCCATTTTCCTGATTTAAAGTAAATGTTTTTGTAATATTAAACAGTATGCTCAAATTATACTCACCTAATAAAGCAATACACAACTAAAAATCAAACCTAAAATGTACTTAATTTATAGTTATTATAAATCCTTAGTTTGAAATTTACTTGATCTATGAAATATTTGAATTCTCAATTACATTTTCTCAAATTGCATTGCATTTATTTATTTATTTATTTTATTAATTAAACTGTAAACACACATTTCACTAAGTGTTAAGTATTAATATCAATCACTTTAAACAAACTATAATAATTTTCAACTTATGACATCACCTGGAACTTTTCTTTATCTTTAACTAAAGACTTACTTTTAATCATTTTACTTTAGTTATTTAACCACATAGTCCTTTTATTAACTTAAACACTACTCAAATCAAATTATTCTAATAAGAAAGGATGACGTCTCACTGATTTGACCATCCTATCTGCTGCGCAGTTTAGTGCATTGCACACGCGCACCTGTCCCACACGCTCTGACCTGTCTGTCAAACAAATACCTTCCCCGAGCATTTTATCCATAACGCACATGAACCAATGGTTAACATACCGGTGGCGTCTCTGCTCCTCTCTCATACACTGCACTCTCGTGTCAGCTGGATGGCTCTGCTCGCGCTGTGCGCCCTGCTGCTCTGAGGTGATGTCCTCTGCTCATTACGCAGCGTCTCCAGCTGATCCAACCCGACCTGATGGTGCACCGCCTTTTTAAGGCCCTGCCCCACGCAACTAGACAGCCCAGCATAATAAAATTATTTACTTTATAAAAAAGATGAGAAGCAAAAGGCAGAAATAAGAAAGTAAATATTTTTAATTCTTTTTTGGATGGTTTGGACTTCACAATGGTGGTGGGGGAATGAGTGAATGGTAGTACCTAAAGCAGGTATTTGGGATTAACATGTCTAAAGTTAAGCCCAGTATGAGTTTTATCCCACATCCCAAGGCGTGCCAGTGCATTGTATACCAGTATATGTGCAAAAAAAAAAAAAATAACCGCAACAGCAAACCCAGGAACTGCCCTGGGCCCGCAGATGCAGCCAGGCCAGCAGATAAAGTGGGGGCCAGGAAGCCCCAGGCAACCCCCCCGTGGCCGAGCAACCCCCCAGATGCCCCCAAGATCCCAGGCTGAGAGGCAGCCACCGCCCCCCACACACACATCCGAGGAAGCCCCAAGCAGCCGAGCACCCAGCGCATCCCCCCACCGACCCCAACCCCCAACCAAATAAAATTGGAGGGATTAGTAGGGCAGCCAGAGTTGGGAGTGCCGCCCCCGCGCCACTACTTAGTAGCGCAGGCGGCGGCCCCCTCCACCCCCAGCCCCACCATCCAGCCCCCCAAGGGTTGGGTATGTGAGTGTAGTGCAACAAGTGGGTGAGCCAGACCAGCTGGGAGTGAGTGATGTGAAGTGTCCATGTAGGAGGCCTGTCTGGTAGGAGCCCGGCCCGTCCGCACGGCGGGCCACCGGAGAGGGCAGACGGCGCGGACGGGCACACGGCACCGCGGGCCCCAGAGACGCGCCGAGCAGCACAACTGGAGAACCGCGGCGGCCATACGGAGCACGGCTGGACCCACCCCCGGGGCACCCCCGCCCAGACACGGCACCCGTTTATTTTCTCAGAGTTCATAAATGTATCTATACTTAGAACCTGAGAATTTATTGATTTTTTTAATTTTTGAATTAATTGTTTTATTTTATTAATAATTGTACATTCTTACAAAGCTTTTATACAGATGCCTTTGTGGAAAATAAATAAAGTTGTAATTGTGGTAGATTTGGTCTCTTCCTTTTTAAGTTTCTACATGAGATGTTTATGTATGCAAGGGACACGTACCAAGATTTATTACCAAAATAAACATTGTACTTGAGTACAATTTCAATCAAGTAACAATAACTTCTTCTACTTTAGTAAATATATCAGCACTCTTTATACCTCAGTGTTTCACTTATAGTGACCCGTGTAGTAGTGAGTAACGTACTTACTGTAAATAATCAGGCTGACAGACGAGTGATGAGAGATTCATGGAAAACAGAAAAAAAAGAAACAGGAGGAAAAATTAGTGAAAAGAGCTTTTGTGAATTTTTTTTTAAATGATCAAGATACTCAGAAATCTGACAGGAACATCCATCTTATGGCGACTCCTGCTGCACGCTCTGACTCTGTACCCATCACCGTTATTTTCATCAGTCTGTTGATCGTATCTATAGCAACCAGGGGTGGAAAGAGAACAGAAAAAGTCTACTTAAGTAGAAGTACTGTTACTTTGATGACATTTTACTTAAGTCGAAGTAAAGTTACTAATCAAGTAAAATTAAAAAGTTGATCATTTAAAATGTACTCAGAGTAAAAGTTCTCTCCCATGCAATAAAAAAGTACAAAAAATGTGTACAAAGATCAAACTAGGTTCTTTTTTATTTTTATTATTAGAGAACACCATTTCAAAATAATGTGCATGAGAACAAGACATGGTGTGGCTAACCTGGATAAATAAAACAATTCAATGAGGTAAGTGTTTGTGTCAATACATCCAATGTGTCAGAGCATCCAATAAAACATTTTCTAGTAAGAAAACTATTCCTATCTTTAGGAATCTCTGAAAGCAAGAAATGCTGACAGTATGTTATATAAAGTCTATAAAACATTCTAGGTGGAATGTCAAAAACTTAGTATTTATGCATTTAAAACAAACTGTCTAATGAACAGATTACATTGATTATGCATAAACATCAAAGAAAACATAAATAAAATGCTTATTGAAATGATGAGGTAATAGTGCTTGTGTCAGTGCAGACATTTACAGTAACAGAACCAAGCTCAGGGTAAGTGTTTCACCACTTCAACAAAGTGGATGAAAGACGTACGACCCCTTATTCTAACGTAATATCTGAAAGCTATGATTTACACAGATGGCAGTAGAACCCATCTGGTGACTCTCCCACGATGGAACCTGGAAGTAGAACCCGTCTTGTGCCTCATGCTGGTGTCCATGGACAGTCACATACTGACCAACTTGTAAATAAAAATAAAAAATGATTGTATTTCATATTTCTGACCACCATCTCTGTCTTTTAATGTAGAAAATTAAGTGATGGACATTTTCTGATATCAGCAAAAGCTAATGTTATCTCCCAAGAACAGCATGCTTTTATATCTGAAAACAAAATAGAATTTTGTTACATTTCATCTTTTTAATCCCAGTTTGAAACCTAGATTAAGGAGTTTAGCCAACAAACAGTATTTCCTGTTTTTATTTTTCTCTAGAGTAAAAATCTGAAATGTTAAGTTTTGTTTAACAATCTTTAATATCACTTGTTTAGTTTCATGTTAATGTTTTTATGTATTTACAATAAAGGTTTTATTTTAAACTTTAATGCTTATTTTGAGCTAAATAATTTAACTATTTTGTGATGATTCTATATGTCTACATTAAAACATTCTTGATCATACTGCATTAATATATGCCAATTTTAAACTTTCATGCAAAAAAGGGGATATCACAACTAAGTCAAAGTTGACATAACTGTATTTATTAAACAGTGAGTGGCTCAAACATAAAATTGTCAACAGAAAGTGCACGTTCTGTGCAAAATTGTCAGAGACATTTCAAAACAAGACATTAGTGCAGGATGCAACTCACATGGCATTTCAAAACACAAAATTAAAGTGCACTTTTTGTACATAATGCCACTACAATATTTTAAAACAAATAGTGCCCTTTTGTGCATGTTGTCATTAAGATGACATTTCAAAAAAAAAAAAAAAAAAAGTCCATGAGTTTAACGGTATGGTCATTTTCAACACCGCACAGACTACAAGCTGCGATATATCGAGTATATTCGATATATCGCCCAGCCCTAAGTCAAAATGTTTCTTTTCCCTCAATATTGTGAGTTCATCTTTTTATTCCTACTGTTGACTTTATGTGGAGAACGATTAAAAACTCAGACTTTCTCAAATTCAGCCAAACATTGCAGAGTTCTGTTCATCCTCTCAACCTCATCCATCTTATTTAAGTTGTAGTGAGTTGTATTTCACAGTTTCAGGCTGATCAATATGTTGTATTACTGCAATATGTTCAATCAAGACTTAGACTTTCTTTATTGTCATTCAAACTTAAACTTTACAGTACAGATAACAAAATGTGGTTGCATTGGCTCGTATTGCAGGATAAAAAAACAGCAGCAACATAACAACAAATTTACATAACAAATGTTTGGTCGACTTGTTTTTCTAAAACAGAGGAAATAGATTTATTACTAAAAATGCCAGTAGGCTAAATGATTAGATAAATCAAACAAGTGATAATTCTGAATAAGATGTTTTTTTATGTGCTAACAGATTATTGTTATTTTTTTTCCATTATATATTATTCCTCAACAGGTCAAATTCAGTGAAAAATTCCCTTGTAGGGCTAAACTGTATATGACATTACATTATGATGTTTTTTAAGTGTGGAGGAGTAGGGGGTACATGGCTTTAGGTTCAAAGTCTGAAGGTGTTTTCAATTGTGAAAAGTTTGGAAACCACTGTCCTATGGAATATTTTGGATTTTCATGCCCATGGTTGTGAGTTCGAGTCCCCGTGAGCAGATTTTCTGTGTTTATTTTTTGCTCAACAATTTTTTCATTTGAAAAAACCTTTACACAGGCCATTTTTATGAATTCACTTAGTTGATACAGTTTAATTTGGTTGTTGTAATGTAACTAGTGTATTCACTTACAAAGGTCCACAACTGTAACTGTAAAAGTGAAACTTGCTGAAATAAAACTACAAACAAGTTGTCATCAGTCTAAAAAACAAAGAGCTACAGGTAGATGTGAAACTAAATAAAATAAACTCAAACCCTGTAGCAGTCATGTGACAAATCAATCAACAATTCTTGTTGAGAAATATTATTATTATTCTGGATCAAGTGGAAACAGAAAATATAAAAAAAATAGTTATATTTTTAATTTGTTTATAATGTAGGGAAGATATTTTATACATAAATGTAACTGAAGTCTAAAGCCACAAAATTTCACCACTTTAAAAAAGAAAATAGACGAATAAAAGACCTCTTTACATGGAGTATAAGACAAAAGAACAATGGAAATGTAGCGCTCTTGCTCCCTCTAATTCTTTGAGCAAGGCTCTGGGACTCTTTAATAAATAGTATTGAATTTTTAATTAGCCTATCCCAACCGCAGATTTATTAAGATAAAATAGAAACAGGAAAAACACATGCCCATTAAATATTTCACCACAAATAATAAATACCAAAAGTAGGGATTAATAATGCTTTATATCAAAGTTATTATTTTCTTTTTGAATTAACCAAACATAAAAAAATCACTGTTTAGACAATCAAAGATTTAGGTAAGGTAAAAATAAAACACTCACAAAATGTGGACCCACTGTAATAAAATAAAACAAAATAAACCCTGAAAAAGCCAGCATATAAAAATAAAACAAGTTCAGGCCTGTATTTCAGGGTGTTCTCCTCCCCTCACTTCCACACTGATGGAAAATGGCGGATCTCCGTGGTGCATTCAAGGTCCAAACTCTCCACGTGGTGTTAGCTCCTCCAACGGTGAAAATCCTCTCTCCGACAGCAGCAGTCCACTTCACACCACACCAGCCTAGTTTCTCCTCTCGTTTCCCGAGCAGGACAGGTGGATGGCTGATTGACGCCGTAGCACTGAATCACTCTGCTGGACAAGCTAAGCTAAATGCTAACAGGCTAATGTTCATCCGTCGGTCTGACGTACAACTCTCACACAGAGTCCGCTCAGTAGACTGTGTCGGGTTGACAATCTCACGTCCTCTTCTGTGTGGCTGGTCCTCTAAAACATGAACTCTTAACATGGACTTCCTTTTTTCTTTTCTCTCTCAACTTTATCTGCTCTGTCTCCTTTTCTTTCTCTTCTTTCTCCATTCCTCTTCTTCTCTCTACACCTTCCGTGGCTCTTCATTTCCTCCACAGCACCTCCTCTGGTCACTTTTGGTCACTACACATATACTCTTCAAACCAAACAAAACATATTCTTCGCCTTATACAATTGGTTTAGTTTACATACAAAAATAAACATTCCTTTTCAAGTAACAGAAAAATACACATGTTTTCAAATGTTCAGAGATTAATAAAACAAATAACCTCCTTAATCAGTGAACATCTTCTAACATTTATTAACACCCAAGCTTTTTTTTTTACTGGGCTACAGAAACTTTGGACAGTTTAGAATCCTTAAATCTGTTAAAGTAAAAGTACCACAAGTATTAAAAAAACTGTGATAGCAAATAAAATGATCTTTAAACTTTTGTTCCTAATGTATGTAATTGTGATCCGTCTATGTACAACAATGATAATACCTAATGCATTAATCTGACAAACTATAGTTATTAATCATGTTCCAAATGATATGAACCCAGAAAAGGTAGTGTCATCATCTCCTCCAACCAAACCTTATCCCCCAAAATAATACTCATAAAAAGTACATATTGAAAATACTAGTTAATTACAGTGTTTAAGTGGATTAAATTAAAGCGGAATTAAGTGTTTACAAGATAGAGGAATTATTTAATTCAGAAATGAAATTGGAATAAACCAGCCACCTAATTCAGATTTAAGTTTAATTTGGAATTAAATTTGCATTAGGAATTAAATGTTTACAAGGTGAGTTTAAAGATGATTTAACTTTTATTCTGAATTAAAGAGGAATTAAAGCTCAAATGTAAACGTGGCCAGTGAAAAAAAAAAAAAAAAAAACTAAGCTGATTGAATAAATAAAAGTACTGAGTAATAGGACATCAGTGGAAATGTAAAATTATCCCATAAAAATAATACTCAAGTAATTTGAGTACATTAACTAAATTTGTTCACACTGTATGTATACATGTACAACATAGGAAACAGTTTGTTGACATTACTTAAAGTGAACGGTTGCCGTGGCAGCAAGATGAAAGAGAACCAAACAAAACTAAATCTTCAGTTGCTTCTCACTACAAGTGGTTCAGTAGTAAAATATCTCTGAGTGTCTTTGTATCAAAAAGTAAAACAAACATTTTTGTGAAGTTTGAAAGGTTAAATAGTAAAGACCTGAGTGAGGAATGGCTGCTACAGGTAAGACACAATTTACAGACATAATATGAGGATTCATTTTAATCTGCTAGGATGAAAGAACACTGTAGTCATTGAAGGAATCACTAGATTTTATTTCAATAAATAAATATATAAAAGTATGGATTATCCTTAGAAAATACATTAACTTTGGTTATAATATTTTAAAAATATTTTCCTTCAAAAATAAGTTTAATATCTTATGTAGATGATAGTGTTTGAAGCAGTTTGAGAGCTTTCAGAGCCAAAGGTGTGTGTGTGTAATACATAAAATAAGGGTGTTTGACTTCAATATTTACAGAATAGATGTGATATATCAGGAGGAGCTTCAGACTATTTATTACTACTTAATATGTTTTTACTGTAAAAAGTAACATGGCTCATACTGTGAGTGTACCAACAGAAAATGAGGATGTCCTACACATGCAGTCAATGCAGAGACAGGACTTCACATATGAATCAGATTTACAGGCCTACTATTTTTATTTGAACCCAAACTTTAGAAGTGACAGAACAAGATGTGATTTCCATGTTTGTGTGGGTCTTAGTGTTGAAATAGTGAATGCATTGATGAGTGTGACAGACTAAATGTATTATAGAACTGGGATAACCCATATGAGAATCAACTGAAACTATTTATTATCAGAAAATAAGCTATTTCAAAAAACTAAGCTGACAGGAGAGAAAAAGTTCAGAGTAATAATAAGGGCATCAATAGAAATGTAGTGTAAAAATATATATATACTCAAGTAAAGTACATATACTTAAAAATATTAGTTAAGTACATTAACTAAATTTGTTCACACTGTATGTATACATGTACAATTTAAGAAGCAGTTTGTTGACATTACTTGAAAGTGAACGGTTGCCGTGGCAGCAAGATGAAAGAGAACCAAACAAAACTAAATCTTCAGTTGCTTCTCTCACTACAAGTGGTTCAGTAGTAAAATATCTCTGAGTGTCTTTGTATCAAAAAGTAAAACAAACATTTTTGTGAAGTTTGAAAGGTTAAATAGTAAAGACCTGAGTGAGGAATGGCTGCTACAGGTAAGACACAATTTACAGACATAATATGAGGATTCATTTTAATCTGCTAGGATGAAAGAACACTGTAGTTATTGAAGGAATCACTAGATTTCCTAATGAAGTACAGATTATCATTAGAAAATATGTTTACACTGGTTTTAATATATTAAAAACATTTGTCCTTGAAAAATAAGTTCAATATTATATATATATATATATTTAAATCTGTTCGTTTTAACATTGAACATTTAGTCTGAATTGGATAATTTGTGTGTGTGTGTGTGTGTGTGTGTATCCCAAAATCAGATGCTGAGCCAGTGTGACAATAACAATGTTTATTTAAAGGGCACATGTTACGCTAAATTAACTTTTCTGTGCTTTAAACATGATAAAGTGTTATTAGGGCTTCATACACATGTCCTAAATATAGTTTTTAATTAATTCCCTCAATCGTTAGTTAGAGGGTGATTTGCTCCTTTCTTACTACAGGATGAGCCCAAACACCTCGCTACATTTTGATGACGCGTTCCCACTTTGATGACGAATTTGACTCGGCACTGAGCTGGAGAAGCCACGCCTCCAGGAAGCTCTCTCCCGTGATTGACATGTAAACAGACACGTGTTTATAAAGCAGCATGAGCTCGGCTACGGATTTCAATATGTATTTCAATAAATTAACGGCCATTTTGATAAAAATGGCCATAACGACCACTAGGGGAGGTTGCTGAGGTGGATCCACATCCTAAAATAATCAGTAGTGTTCATGCCATCTATGTGCCAAGTTTCATGCTTTTAACCCAAAGTGCACGATTCTACCAACAATTCTTCCTTAACCGCCCACTACTGGTACTGATCCAGGATCTGTGGTGGAGAACATGACCTGACTTTAATCAATAAGTTCAGGGATATTTTGTTTTCTGTTTTATTCACACAAATGATTCATTTTTTAAAAAATTTCATTCATTTAGAAATATTCTAGAAATATATTACAATTACATTTAAACAAAAAAACATTTTTTATTATATATGTCATATAAAGATGTATGAGAGCAGCATTAATATCAACATATTTCCCCTCAGGGATCAATAGTTTACTGAATCTGATCAGGTTTATCGATTAAGTTTTGATCAACTTCATTTAAATGAAACTAATTTAAATGATCCTGATGACATCATTCCAGACTATAATGATTAAACAAAAACAAATGCATCAGTTATTTCACCACTAGAGGGCAGAATATTGTACAGTATTAGAAGCTATCAAGTTATCATGAACCTATGATGTTTCAGACTCTACAATCCCTGTCATCGTTGGTCTCGTCCACAACAACAGAACAACTGCAGCTCTTCACCAGAAATGGCCGTAGCTTCACAGACACATAAACGTTACGTGGGAACTGGTCTGCTCAGTATTTTGGTAGTTTAGACGTGTTTCAGGTGGACGCTTCAACATGTTGTTTAGCTCAGGACCAGGAGGGGTGCTGGGGTGCACCAAATGAACGGTCCCCTTTAACATTTCCCTTTACCTCACGATGACAGCGTTTCATTCACATTATGTCACTTTCTGCATTTAACAGTGGATTTTATTTTTATTGGTAGATTCTGTCATTCTGTCTATGATTCTATTAACACAGATATTATAGGACCATAATTAGCCAATCATGAGCTCATTACAAGTTGTTCATTAATCCTGTAAGAACAAAGTCAAACCTCAAAGTCAAACTGTTTCCACTGAAGACCTTCATTTACAAATCAATGGGAATTTAAATTATTCAGCCACAAAATCTAAATATTTTCCTCCACATCATGTGATCTCTGAACAAACTGATCATTTTAGTCAATTTCAAAGTGATAACACTGCAAAGGATGGATGAATATTTCTAGATCCTTCATGTTCATTCTGTCTCTTCTATCCTTCAGGTGGAGCTGATTCCATGCTGATGTTACAGGTGAATGGAGGATTGTGGAACCACTCAGCCGTGACAGCAAACATGGTGAGAAATTAATGGATTGAAGTTTGGTTCCTGACGTCCATGTGGATGTTCTATTGAAGTTGATCTCCTACTGAAACCTAATGCTATGTCTGATCCATCTTTAACAGCCACTGTTCTTTCTAGGAACACATTTAGAAACAAATGTTTGTTTGGTTCCTTCTCTGTGTTTAATCTCTAACTGTTCTACAGGACTCTGGAAGCCAGAACAAAGTGACACCTCAATGTTCTCAGGACGATGAATCTAAGAGAAAAACTTCAGAGCAAAGAGTTCAACAGCAGAGCCAAGCTGGAGTTAAAGCTAAACATACATGTGACCAGTGTGGGAAGGACTTTAGCTTTAAATCAAACCTCACTGTACATCAAAGAATCCATTCTGGAGAAAAACTCTTCATCTGTGACGAGTGTGGAAAAGCTTTTGCTCAGAAACAGAACCTGAAACGCCATCAGCTTGTTCACAGTGGAGAGAAACCACACACGTGTGATGAATGTGGAAAGACTTTTAGTCGATCTGGAGATCTCAGTCTACATGTCCTCATTCACCGTGGAATCAAAGCTCACAGATGTGAACAATGTGGAAAGACTTTTACACACAGATCAACTTTAACGCTGCACAAGAAGATTCACTCCAGAGCAGAGTTGTATCACTGTGACCACTGTGGGAAAATATATAAACACAAACAAACCCTCATCATCCACCTGAGATCTCACACTGGACATGAAGTGTGTCCCTGTGACCAGTGTGACAAAGTTTTTACAACATATCAACAGTTAAAATCTCACCAAAGCAGCCACTCATCAGAAAGACCTCATAAATGTGACACATGTGGAAAATCTTACAAGAGGAAATTTCACCTTAATCGACACCAACAAGTTCATGAGAAGAATGTTTTCTGATGTGACGAGTGTGGGAAGACCTTCAGCACTTCATCTGTTCTCCACTCACATCTCTGTGTGGATGGAGACATGGAGCAGGAATCATCTTCAGATCCCAGCGACACACGGATGGTGACGACACCTTCTGGTTCCAGTGTTGGACTGAAGAACCCAGAGATCAGGCTGCACAGGATTCCAACATAAACCTGCTGTCAGCTGGAAAATGGACACCAACAGTTCAGGAAGTTGTTGATCTGATCTGGTTAAATAAATAAATGTGACACATTGATTCTAGTGCTCATTGGTTTTTTACACTGTGATTTTATTCCTTTGAATCATCGCTGAAAGAGTACAAATATCAGGTAATTTAAAAAAGAAAATATCAAGAAAATCTATTTACGTTGTGTGACAATTTTGAAAGTGTGTAATATGTTTTATTGTGTGTATTTAATCAAAATCATAAAGATGAGACAATGGATGTCTTGTTTTGTGCAGTAGTTGATGTTAGTTTGTCTTAAAACACTTAAAATCTATTGTTCTTATCTTTAATGAACTGAAAGCAGTGTTTACCATGTAAATCATCTTTTTCTGTATTCAGTAGACATTATAAATGTATCAAACACTAATGTACGCCTTCATATTATTGTCTTTATTATAATAAATAACTAGTTATTTTAACATAAGCACCACTGTTTGGCTCAGTGTAACACCCAACATAATATAGTTTTGCCTTAATTTATTCATTTTTAGCAATTGCATTCCATATATATCTGACATATTAAATGTTAGAATAAAATAGTTTTCCAGAAATTTTAACATATAAGTAAAAAGTCTTAAATTTAATTCTGACTAGTTTTAACAGGAATAGTAAATATCTCAAATAACATCGTCACAGGTAAGAATATTAACCAGAATCAGAATCAGAATTACTTTATTTATCCCAGGGGGAAATTACTTACTTTACAATAAATATTACATATAAAAAGGATAAATGTTAAACCTGAAGAAAGAAATAAATTGTTTTAAAAGTACATAATTAAGTAAAAGGCTGTTAAAAATAAGGATTAGATACAGACACATTACAGTAGTAAAAAATAAAATAAGATAAATAATGTGATAGTGAGGTATCAGCTACCCTGATAGCAGTGTGTAATCCCCACTAGTTCTATTTACTGTAATATTACCAGTGAAAACACCACCACAATAGTGGAGAATAGGGACTTAAGGACACAACAACTCTGTGTTCCACAAAGAGGAAGACACTGTTCTACATTTACACATTTATTAGAGGAGTAATTACTAATGGTACAACTTCTGTTTTATTGATGGACAATGATATAATATGATGGAGAATTGTTCAGTAAAAAAAAATATATTTTCCTAAATTTGTTCACTAAATTCCTGTAAACAATTGTACTAATGCAGTGGTTCCTAAACTTTTCAGTCCGTACCCCTTCAAACATTTAACCTGAGGCCATGTACCCCCTACACTGCAAAAAGTGCCCTACTAAAAACAAGGAAAAAATCTTAAAATAAGAAATTTTGTCTTATTTTAAGCAAAAAAATCTGCCAATGGGGTAAGCATTTTTTTCTTGCTAAGAATTCTTATTTCTAGAATATTTTTCTTATCATAAAACAAAATAGAAACACTAAATTTAAGCAAATCAATAGCTAGAATTAAGCAAAATGTCCTCAAAAAAATGGAATAATTTCAGAAAAAAATTCTTATTTCGTGAAAGATTGTGGGGTATTTTACTTAAATGTTGCTTGATTTAAGCAAAATGTTCTCAATAAATACTAATATTTAAGGAAAGTATTCCTATTTTGAGAAAGAAAATCTTAATAATTTAACTTTTGTGTCTTGATCTAAGCAAAGTTTTCTAGATTTCAAAAATAGGGTAAGACATTTTTGCTCAAAACATTACTTGTTTTACTGATGTAGTACCTATTTTAAGCATCAATACACTTAATATTAGACACAGCTTAAGGAGAATTATCTTAAAATAAGACCATTTCAAAAACAGGATTTCTAATAAAAAAAAATGTATTCACTGTAATGTGAACATTATTCATTACTGGTCACAGAGGATTTCACAACAGACATGTCAAAATGCCAAAAAAAGTTTATACTTGGTAATGCCTTCACCTTTGCCTTGAACATACTTTAACAAGTCAGATTAAGATGTCAAAGTTACATAACTGTTGTTTAACAAACACTCAAAGCTTTGAAATAACACAACTCGAACACAAGTAGAAATGGTAATAGATACACTCACTCAGTGAAGGACCTCCACTCAGTAATGGCTTTTTTGTACATGGAAGTAGCATCTCGGTCATGGATAGAGTCCAGTGGAATCTCAGTTTGCAGTACTGAGAGCAGTGTTGAAATACACTTTGGGTATGTGAGGTGGAAGGCATCAGGTACACAAGTCCTTCGTCCAGCTTGGTACATGCAAAGGTGGTCACCGGTGTGTTGTCAATTGCGATCATGCAGTTGTCATTGGAAATGAGCAGCACTGGGGAAGACAGGGGTCGCTGTTGGAGATATCCTCAGGGTCTTCTGCTGTCTAAATGACAAAACATAAGAATAAAAAATTGAGATGATCAATATGAGAAAATAAATTGTCAGTGTGTTTTTTGCTATAACAGCAGACCCAACATAAGGTAAACAACTACAAAACAGTTTACCAATAAATCTTAAAGTAAAAGCAAAAAAATCTCACCTTAAGTACATGAAAAAAGGCTTCGCTGCAAGGGCCCAACTTCTTGGGTGGAGATACACCAGATGGAAAGAGGTCTGGAAGAGCCGTAAACACTGCTAAGGCATGGTCCACTAGTTTGAAGAAATCACAAAAAACAAAGCAAAAAACAAAAACATTAGCTTCTATTCTGACCTTTATCTATACTAATTTATTATTATTATATACTTGCTAATGCAATCTCACCACTGTTGAGTGTCTTGGGAAGCTTCATGGCTTTCTTCATTACTCCATAGAACTTGACCTTGGAAAAGAAGTCTTCCCATCTCACCATAGTCTCTGCAATGAAGTTTGAGTTCTTGGGTTGGACAATTCTCTGGACCTCATCCAAAACCTTAAAACAAATACATTGGCTTAGGCTTTTAAATATTTATCCATAAATCATAAAGTAAATAGCATGTTTATTCAACAACTAAAAGAGACACATATGTTGTAATTTGTATGTGAAAATGCAACTAAATTTACAACATACTGTATGGTAGAAGCTATGTTACTTACATGATCCAAATCTTTGAAACAGGGATAGGCTTCTAGGACTTTTGTTGGTCTGTCTGGCTCCTTCAGAACACCACATGTGATAAAGCCTCTTCTTGCTTCAAACTCCAGGTTGAGTAAATGGGTTACAGCTGCTTTGTTTGGCTTTTTGGACTTGTACATGTCTTGGAGGGTCTTGTAGTGTCTACTCTGGCTCTTTTGGCTGTCCAGCAGAGCAGGAGAACTCACTGAAAGCAATAAAAAGATGTTGTAGGTTTTAAGGATTCAACGGTGAATAAATGAAAAGACACTGAACCTGCTTCATCTTCACTGCTTTCCTGACGGGGCTCTGGAGTACTAGTTGTAGTAGGTGACTTTCCCAGAATGATGGTCGATGCTTGACTTGATGTGGTGGAGTCTCCATCAAAATCGCTGGAGTCACTCCTCTCAAATGTTAGGCGACGTCTTTTTGAAGGGGTAGAAGCCTTCTTTGGACTTTTGACATTTGAGAGTCTCTTCATAAGCCTCTTGGCAACATGCCTCTGCAAGATTAAATAAAACTTATTAATACTGTATGTAACATTACACAGATACTGAGCCAAAAAACATACATTGTCTTTTAACATGGGGTAGTATTCCACTAATCTCTTCGCCATAGAATCCACCTCATGCTTGGAGGGGTACCTAGATTCTTGTAGTGCTCTTGCAATGGATATCATGTTTGTCATGGTGTTCCTTATGAGTCTGCAGAAGAGCTCTTTGGAAAGCTCAGTGGGAGTAGTGCCAACACGCTTTTGCTCAAAGAAAGATGAACGAGCCTGCTCAAGTTCACCATCTGTGTAGACTATGTACTCCAGACTGGACATTGTTAAAAACTTCGATGTGTTGGGTTTCTCCTCTGGAGGGACATTGGCTGCATCGGATAATGGTTTGGTTGGCTCCACAGCTCTGACAGCAGTCTCCTCCTAAACACATGTCAGTTGTTATTGACATAGATGAGACAAAATCACATATGAAATATACTGTAAATAGTTACATAACTTCTAGAAATTAAGATGAACATTAAATCCAAACATTGACCAAGTGCCCAATATATACTCACTTTTTCATCATTATTCACAAGAAGCCACAGTGCCCTGTGCCTCAGAAAATTTTCTGGACCAGGAAAAAGATCTTTGAT
Source organism: Gouania willdenowi (assembly GCF_900634775.1). Classification (NCBI taxonomy): domain Eukaryota; kingdom Metazoa; phylum Chordata; class Actinopteri; order Blenniiformes; family Gobiesocidae; genus Gouania; species Gouania willdenowi. The sequence goes on from NW_021145144.1 coordinate 60,984, forward strand.
GTCATCCCGGGAGAGTGCCCGTAGTAAATCTTCCCCAATATTAGCAGCTAAAACCCAATACCACAATTACATCTGCCAATGAATGTGTCACTTTATTGTAATTTAAAAATGTGTGCTATCAGCTAGTCGTGTACTGTAAATGAGGTTTAAAGAATATTTGGCAAATGTTTACTACCTCGCTATGTTTAAGCTAACGTTATCAGTAGCTAACCGAAACACCATTCAACTTAAGTCTATTAATACGTTTGCAATTTTAAACATACCTTTTAGAGTTTCAATTGTAGTTTCGTCGAGTTTATCCATAGTCTGACCTGCGTAGCAATAACCGTCTTTCTCTAAATTAGTTTTAATGCCTCTGCTTCATTGCTCTCACAACTCGCCAGAAGGTCCGTTGTGAAATGTCCGCGCAGCTGCGCACACCCTTTGGATTTTGAAAATGGACTAGTCCATTATGTGGGGGTGGGGAGGGTCAGCGGGGTTCCCCGTGCCTTTATATTTTGTTATGTTTCTAAATCTCTACTAGTGATGAACTTAATTCTGTTTTAAAATACATATTAATCATTAAAACCAGTTCTCAACGGGTTATCAGATGAGCAAATCATCATCTACCCCACACGACTGAAGTAGTCAGACCCAAAGTGTGCAATGCATCATGGGTGAAAACGTTAAGATAAACATTCAACTTCAGGAGTTCACATGCAAATTAGCTCTCTCGAAAAGATACCAAAGATGATTTGGCGTTGCGTTATTTGCTTTGTGTTCGTTGCCCTTACCCTCAAATCAACTCTGCTCATAGTCGAAGCCCAGACTTTCGCGTGGTTTGTGGAATTGATGGCTGTGAACGGGAATATCGAGTGTACAATTCACTCTGGTACCACATCCGGAGAAGCCACGCAGAACATCTTCACAGTCATCGGGACGGGACAGCCTCAAACTCGTGGCGGGATCGTAATCCATGGGCCTACAGACCAAATCAGGAGCGCCCAGATGCGGAGACTGAAGCACGGGGTCGACCGGCAGGTGATGCCGCCGTGAGTGGAACCGCTCTGAGCGACACTGTAGAGACAGAGCACCGAGAGGA
>NW_021145144.1:62564-101894 GCF_900634775.1 Gouania willdenowi
ACAGACAGGTCAGAGCGTGTGGGACAGGTGCGCGTGTGCAATGCACTAAACTGCGCAGCAGATAGGATGGTCAAATCAGTGAGACGTCATCCTTTCTTATTAGAATAATTTGATTTGAGTAGTGTTTAAGTTAATAAAAGGACTATGTGGTTAAATAACTAAAGTAAAATGATTAAAAGTAAGTCTTTAGTTAAAGATAAAGAAAAGTTCCAGGTGATGTCATAAGTTGAAAATTATTTATTTATTTATTATTTTATTTGTTTAAAGTGATTGAAATTAATACTTAACACTTAGTGAAATGTGTGTTTACAGTTTAATTAATAAAATAAATAAATGCAATGCAATTTGAGAAAATGTAATTGAGAATTCAAATATTTCATAGATCAAGTAAATTTCAAACTAAGGATTTATAATAACTATTTATAAATGAAGTACATTTTAGGTTTGATTTTTAGTTGTGTATTGCTTTATTAGGTGAGTATAATTTGAGCATACTGTTTAATATTACAAAAACATTTACTTTAAATCAGGAAAATAGATCAAGTTAACTAAAAATAACAGTGCTGGTAGACTTAGATTCTTTAATTTAATTGCAAATAGAACATCCCAGCATGAGAAAATTGTTTATGCTTTGATCCTAACTTTCCTTCTTCTTCCTTTGTCCAGGTTAACAACCTGCTTAAACCTGCTTAACCAAGGAACAGTTAAAATAAACTGTCAACCAAGCACAGAGGTGTTCTCAGCGTCCTCTGTCTTCCTCTCTGGCCCTTCAAGTTGGGCAGTGGTGATACAAACACATACACACTGGACAACCATTATAACTAAGCTTCACACTTGTCACCATACTGGCTGGGTTACACAACATAATAAGCACAATTTATTCTACAACCTCACATCTCACCCTCACTGCAAAACAGTCTATTCTTCCCCACCTTTTCTATTTCCTGCCTTGAGTCTCTCCTCCCTGCTCCCTTTCCCCTCCCCTTCGACCTCCCCCTCCACTTAGGTGTAACACTGCTCTCCCTTTTTATATCCTCTCTATAATAAAATATTTCTTACCCTTCCTTAGGAAGGACTGGTGATGGTCACAATTAAGCAATAAAATAAATCAATGTATTTTATTGCAATAACAAAATATGCATTGCTGTCTCATAATGATTGCACTTCCTGTGGTGTTGACCTTTGACAGCATGTGCAGACAAGTAAAAAAAAAAAAAAAAAGAAAATAACCTCCATTCAACGCTGTTTTGGTGCCGTACATTACGTTTAAACATAATGCGTGTGTGTGTGATGCATTACGTTTAAACGGCAATGATGTCATGCATTACGTTTAACCCGATTGATCGGCTGTGATGTGATGCATTACGTTTAATCTGATTGATCAGCTATGATTTTTTATTTATTTATTGGAGGATAAAGCTCACTTCCCTGGTCCTCTGTAGACTTCACAAACCAGAGATGCTTTCCATTCAAACCAATCGTAGAGCAGTTAAAGGGTGTGAACAAAACCATTAGCCCCACCCCCTGTGACCTGTAGGTAATAGGGAGCAAAGGACTCAGTGAGAATTGAACTCACAACCCCTGGTTTACAAGACCATTGCTTTAACCTCTGAGCTGTGTGTGTGTGCGTGCTATTGTGAGCAGCTAGACAGATAGAAGTACTACTTTTAAAAACATTAGGACTGTAGGTTGAATATTTTAGAAGTTATGACAATGTGTTGACAAAGAGTTGAAGGTAAAGCTGTCCCTCTACTCTAGAAGTTGGTCAAAGCTAAAAATGGAACTCATTGAAGGGCTGTGAGTCAAAAACGGTTAAAGATACAGAAAAGTTGAAGGTATTCACTGAAAATGAACAAAGAGCTGAACATTTTAAAAGTTGAAATGAGTTAAAGAACTGTTGACCAGAAAGTTACATTTCAAGGTGAACTTCATTAAAATTAATTACAAAGTTGAATAGTTATTAAAAAACTCAAATTCAAAATGACAAAACTTGACAAAAACTTCTAAAGTGTAGTCTCTAATTCTGCCTCCATCTACATTTTAGTTTCTATAATCAACATCAGATTAATTCTGATCAGTATATCGTTAAAAGGGATTTCATTCCATGAACATATTTAAAAAATTTTCATTTCTTCCTAACATTTCATTTAATGTTCATCAAATTTTAGCATTATTTAATTTAATAAATTTGATCTTCCTTCGATAATATGACCCACATTTAATCACAAAAGGCAGCTTAGAACAGATCAATGTTGACAGGTTGTCATGGCAACTCAGTGTAAAATGGAAGCTCACTGTTGACAGGTTGTCATGGCAACTCAGGCTAAGATGAAAGCTCAATGTTGAGAGGTTGTCATGCTACTCAGGCTAAGATGAAAGCAGCAGAATCTCCACCATTCTACAGAATCTCCTCGTGCACCGTCAGAAATGACTAAAGTAGCTTTAATAATATTGATTAACATTGACCAGCAGATGTCATCAGTGAGCAACGTTGGAGAACAAAGTAAGTTTCTAGTAATAATAATGTCAACTTTAATGACTAATTTAGTGATTTTCCAGAATCCAGTGAGTAAATACTGCTTGTTTGATTCTAAACTTATTTACATATTTAGTAATAATCTTGTGTGAATGAGATGATAATGTAAAGATCTTTGAAACGACTTTGTCATAAAAGCGCTATTTAAATTTGTTCATTTTAACATTTAGTCTGAATTGGATCATTTTATACAGTGTGTGTGTGTGTGTCCCAAAATCAGATGCTGAGCTAGTGTGACAATAATAATGTTTATTTAAAGGGCCCATGTTACGCTAAATTAACTTTTCTGTTCTTTAAACATGATAAAGTGTTATTAGGGCTTCATACACATGTCCTAAATATAGTTTTTAATTAATTCCCTCAATCGTTAGAGGGTGATTTGCTCCTTTCTTACTACAGGGTGAGCCCAAACACCTCGCTACATTTTGATGACGCGTTCCCACTTTGATGACGAATTTGACTCCACGCCTCCAGGAAGCTCTCTCCCGTGATTGACATGTAAACAGACACGTGTTTATAAAGCATGAGCTCAGCTACAGGTTTCAATATGTATTTCAATAAATTAACGGCCTTTTTGATAAAAATGGCCATAACGACCACTAGGGGAGGTTGCTGAGGTGGATCCACATCCTAAAATAATCAGTAGTGTTCATGCCATCTATGTGCCAAGTTTCATGCTTTTAACCCAAAGTGCACGATTCTACCAACAATTCTTCCTTAACCGCCCACTACTGGAACTGATCCAGGATCTGTGGTGGAGAACATGACCTGACTTTAATCAATAAGTTCAGGGATATTTTGTCTTTTGTTTTATTCACACAAATGATTCATTTTTTTTTTTTTAAATTTCATTTATTTAGAAATATATTACAATTATATTTAAACAAAAACTGTTAATTTTTTTTAATTATATATGTCATATAAAGATGTATGAGAGCAGCATTAATATCAACATATTTCCCCTCAGGGATCAATGATTTACTGAATCTGATCAGGTTTATTGATTAAGTTTTGTTCAACTTCATTTAAATTAAACTAATTTAAATGATCCTGATGACATCATTCCAGACTATAATGATTAAACAAAAACAAATACATCAGTTATTTCACCACTAGAGGGCAGAATATTGTTCAGTATTAGAAGCTATCAAGTTATCATGAACCTATGATGTTTCAGACTCTACAATCCCTGTCATCGTTGGTCTCGTCCACAACAACAGAACAACTGCAGCTCTTCACCAGAAATGGCCGTAGCTTCACAGACACATAAACGTTACGTGGGAACTGGTCTGCTCAGTATTTTGGTAGTTTAGACGTGTTTCAGGTGGACGCTTCAACATGTTGTTTAGCTCAGGACCAGGAGGGGTGCTGGGGTGCACCAAATGAACGGTCCCCTTTAACATTTCCCTTTACCTCACGATGACAGCGTTTCATTCACATTATGTCACTTTCTGCATTTAACAGTGGATTTTTTTTTTTATTGGTAGATTCTGTCATTCTGTCTATGATTCTATTAACACAGATATTATAGGACCATAATTAGCCAATCATGAGCTCATTACAAGTTGTTCATTAATCCTGTAAGAACAAAGTCAAACCTCAAAGTCAAACTGTTTCCTCTGAAGACCTTTATTTACAAATCAATGGGAATTTAAATTATTCAGCCACAAAATCTAAATATTTTCCTCCACATCATGTGATCTCTGAACAAACTGATCATTTTAGTCAATTTCAAAGTGATAACACTGCAAAGGATGGATGAATATTTCTAGATCCTTCATGTTCATTCTGTCTCTTCTATCCTTCAGGTGGAGCTGATTCTATGCTGACGTTACAGGTGAATGGAGGATTGTGGAACCACTCAGCCATGACAGCAAACATGGTGAGAAATTAATGGATTGAAGTTTGGTTCCTGACGTCCATGTGGATGTTCTATTGAAGTTGATCTCCTACTGAAGCCTAATGCTATGTCTGATCCATCTTTAACAGCCACTGTTCTTTCTAGGAAACACATTTAGAAACAATTGTTTGTTTGGTTCCTTCTCTGTGTTTAATCTCTAACTGTTCTACAGGACTCTGGAAGCCAGAACAAAGTGACACCTCAATGTTCTCAGGACGATGAATCTAAGAGAAAAACTTCAGAGCAAAGAGTTCAACAGCAGAGCCAAGCTGGAGTTAAAGCTAAACATACATGTGACCAGTGTGGGAAGGACTTTAGCAAGAAATCAAACCTCACTATACATCAAAGAATCCATTCTGGAGAAAAACTCTTCATCTGTGACGAGTGTGGAAAAGCGTTTGCTCAGAAACAGTACCTGAAGATCCATCAGCTTGTTCACAGTGGAGAGAAACTTCACACATGTGATGAATGTGGAAAGACTTTTAGTCAATCTGGACACCTCAGAGAACATGTCCTCATTCATCGTGGAATCAAAGCTCACAGATGTGAACAGTGTGGAAAGACTTTTACACAAAGATCACATTTAACTCTGCACATGCAGACTCACTCCAGAACAGAGTTGTATCACTGTGACCACTGTGGGAAAATATATAAACACAAACAAACCCTCACTGAACACCTGAGATCTCACACTGGACATGAAGTGTGTCCCTGTGACCAGTGTGACAAAGTTTTTACAACATATTACCAGTTAAAATGTCACCAAATCAGCCACTCATCAGAAAGACCTCATAAATGTGACACATGTGGAAAATCTTACAAGAGGAAATCTAACCTTAATTTCCACCAACGCGTTCATGAGAAAAATATTTTCTGATGTGACGAGTGTGGGAAGACCTTCAGCACTTCATCTGTTCTCCACTCACATCTCTGTGTGGATGGAGACATGGAGCAGGAATCATCTTCAGATCCCAGCGACACACGGATGGTGACGACACCTTCTGGTTCCAGTGTTGGACTGAAGAACCCAGAGATCAGGCTGCTCAGGATTCCAACATAAACCTGCTGTCAGCTGGAAAATGGACACCAACAGTTCAGGAAGTTATTGATCTGATCTGGTTAAATAAATAAATGTGACACATTGATTCCAGTGCTCATTGTTTTTTTACACTGTGATTTTATTCCTTTGAATCATCACTGAAAGAGTACAAATATCAGGTAATTTAAAAGAAAATATCAAGAAATTCTCTTTACGTTGTGTGACAATTTTGAAAGTGTGTAATATGTTTTATTATGTGTATTTATTCAAAATCATAAATATGAGACAATGGATTTATTAACAGCAGCAATGGTCTGATAACAGGATGCTGAAAATTGATTGTTACTGTAATGTAGAACTAATAGTTTATACTTCCACCAACAGTTCTTAGAATGTTCTGTAAGAAGATGATTTGATGATTAGAAGAAGAAGAATTCTCTTCAGAATCCACCAACATGTAGGAAAAGCTTGTCCATCAGGAAGAACAGTTTCACTGTGTTGACCAGCGTTCCTGGTTTACTCCTTCAAAGTAACTAAATACTCTTGTTCTGTTGAGCAGCTACACTCACCTACTTCATCAACTCCCAATCCTCTCAGTGAGAGGGGAATTAGCTCAAATGGTAGAGCGCTAGCTGCACAAAGGCAGGGGGACAATTTTTACACTCAAAGCAATAGTGAAATATCATAGATAGTGTCACCTGTACCTCTATATAGATATTTCTGGTGTATTTTAACAGAGTCATCAGACGTGCTCCTTGCTTTGAGCTGGACTTGAACCCACAACCTGCTGGCCAACACAAAGCCTGGGTCACACACACTCACACAAAGAATTAAAAAAAACTAAACTTAGACTTTAGAATAACAAATTATAAATAATTAACAATTTAAGAATTTCTTCTTTTTATTATTTTTATTGTGTAATGTTCCTTCATGCACCATTATCTTTCCTCTTTCTCACTGTACTGTGTACAGGACCATGTGTGTGTAAATATCTCCTATTGTTTATTACCCTGTTTATTTATCTACTGCTGCTGAAACACTGCATATTTCCTCTTTGTTGGACAAATATAGGTTATATTGTTTTATCTTAAATGTAACACTTAATGATAAATTAAAAATAAACCAGTATAAAAAAATATAATAATTTACTTGTGCAAACAATGCAAAAAAAAAAAAAAATCCCTGAATCTATTTCCACATCTTAACTACAAGTGTTAAATAGTTGTACAACTTCCAACTAAAGTTATATCTCTAAATCTCACCAGTAGATGTCCCCAGTGAGCTTGTGTTTATGTCTTGTTTTGTGCAGTAGTTGATGATAGTTTGTCTTAAAACACTTAAAATCTATTGTTCTTAACTTTAATGAACTGAAAGCAGTGTTTACCATGTAAATCATCTTTTTCTGTATTCAGTAGACATTATAAATGTATCAAACACTAATGTACGCCTTAATATTATTGTCTTTATTATAATAAATAACTAGTTATTTTAACATAAGCACCACTGTTTGGCTCAGTGTAACACCCAATGTAATATAGTTTTGCCTTCATTTATTCATCTTTAGCAATTAATTTGCATTCCAAATATATCTGACATCTAACTAAAAAACAATCGATGTCTGTGTGCATGCGTGTGTGTGGAGCAAATATCGCCCAGACGCGGTGCGAGTTCGACCTGAAACTTGGTCGACGGGTTCCAAATACCCCGAGTGTCTGTATCTGTTATTTTGGAGTAATTTGGTCATTTCAAAATGTTTATTTTAATTTTATTTCACTTCTGGATGGCCCCGAAATGATACACAAATACAGATAATGACTCCCAAAAACATACATTCCAGAAAAATACACCAAACAAAAAAAATATAAGTGAGTTAAAAAAAACCCAACAACAAACACATTTATCAGGTTCATGTCCCATAGAATTAAACCAGGGAAATCACACGCGTTGTTTTATTTTGCACCCGCAAATAAACCCCTTTATAACACTACAGAGTACAGAGTATGTACACATCTTTGTACATCCAACCTTCAAAAACATACTCATTTGGCCATAATTAACTCTACTTAAGCTCCCACATGAATGCATACTTCTGACTTCACTTCATTTGGGGCCAACATTGTTGAATTGATTGATCACCACATTTGACACTACACAGATATACAGTATGTATGAATAATAGAAAAAAGGACATGAGACAAAGCCCCCACTGCACTGGACCATGATCACACAGAACAGCTGTTTAGTCTCTGAGCTGCTCCACAAACACTCAGAAAGTATTTTTATCCCCCTGGACATAAAACTACAAGTGATCAATGTGTGACAGAGGGACATGATCACATTCACTATTCACTGTACAGTCTTATCTTAGTGCTGTATGTAACATTACTGGTGGTGTTACTTTGAGGGTCAGTAACTATCAAGGCTATTGTCTGCATCTGTAGGGACGAGGAAACGCTGAAAAACTCTAATACAACCATTTTCAAGTCCATGTACATCCATCGTATGAATGTAGTGTGTGAGTGAGTGTTGGTGGTGGTCAGAGGGACCGATGGTTCACTATGGTAGCCTCACTTCTGTCAGTCTGCCCCAGGGCAGCTGTGGCTACAATAGTAGCTTACCACCACTGTGTGTGGAGTGAAAGAATGATGCACATCAATGTAAAGAGCTTTGAGTGTCTATGAAAAGCACTAAATAAAATCTAATGCATTAATATTATTATTATCCACAGGTATCCATGAAGTTACCGTAGTATTGTAGTTGTTAATGAATTCAACCAGGACTCTAAGCTATGCTTTATGACGACTGTGTCCTCTAGAACTAAAGTATCATCTTTACCTGTCCGTCACTCATGTTAAAGTTGTGCCAACTAGCAAACAAATTATTAATATCTTTATATTTTGACTCACTTTCAAAGTAAAAATCAATAAACAGATGATTATCCAGCACTGTGGATGATGTCATTGTGATAAACTCTGACCCAGAACCAGTCTCTGTAACTCACAGTGTGAGATAATAAGTAAGTTACACTACGAGATAATTAAGTCACAGTGAGAGATCATTTTTTTTTTCATCCATGTCACCTCCAGGGCTCCTTATGTATTAGTGAATATTTCTGAGATAAATCTCTCCTCATATAATGAATGGAGCTTTTTTAGCTTGTGTTGGTTAAAGCTGTTTATAAATCACCACCAGAAAATAACACTATTTTTACTAAATAGTTTATTTGTGCAATACCTCTGTGAACTGTAATTGTTTAAATTAATATGTGTTGATTACTGAAATTTAAGTAAGATTATATTAAATCTGGAAGTTTTGCATCTTTTCACATAATGAAATATAGTAAAACATTGTAGTCACAAGTATTTAAATTAAAAATAATATTTGATGAGCCAACCCACCACTATCTATCTATCTTTAATCTGTATCTTGTTTTTGTGCAATGCTTTACTATAATAATATTAATTACCAAGATATTTAAATTAGCTTTTATTTACTTGTTTGTGTTCTTTTATATGTGTATGTGAAACATTTTTATCACAAGTAAATAAAATGTCAAAAAAGTAATTTTGCTCATATTTTCTTCTCATGTAAAGCATCTTTGTGGATATGGTGAAGACCACTATGTAAGTGTTAGAAATGATTCTGATAATAATAATATAACAATAATGTAAATGTCAAATACATGGTATAAAAATATAAAGGGGCCAAAATAAAATCTGGCCTAGGGCACCAGAGAGGTTAGGGTCAGCACTGCCCATCATTCTTTGATTATTTCGTTAAATTAATTATCTTAATTACTGTCATGACATTTCAACCAAAAACTTAAAAAGTGTATCTGCAGAAAATCCAACATGACATGACGTCAGATAATTGCTGTCGCTCTCCCAGTAATTTTTTATATTTTTTTTTTCAAGCAATACAGTTAAAGTCACGTGTTTAGCCAACCAGACGCATGGAGAACGTCATTTACGCTTTTTCTTCTGGCGACAACAAGGCGGATAATGAACCACTCTTTCTTTTTGTGCTCAATGTTCATGTATTTTGTGATGACATGAACATCATGACATTTGTAGATGGTAGATAGTACCGAGATAGAGAGCGGAAAAAAAGCAATTGCCAGTGGGGCGTTTACTATCCGTCGGGAGAGTGGGACATTAGCCAATTATAGCCGATACAAACCATGGGACACAACCACAGAGTCATTTATTTTCTATAAAAACCCCATGGAATCAGCTGTACGTTCCAGCCAACACCGATGTTTCGTTGACGATTACCGAGGTGAGTAGGTCCCCTATGAGCCCCCAGCCTCAGAAGCGAGACGGCGGGTGCGAGCTGGCTGGGTGGGTGTTCTGATTGACTCAGATCTTACATTCAGCAGTCAGATCAAATCAAATCTTACATTCAGCAGTCAGATCAAATCTATCACAAAAACAGCTTCTACCACCTAAAGAACATCTCCAGAGTGAAAGGTTTAATGGCTCAGAAAGACCAGGAGAAACTGGTCCATGCTTTTATCTCCAGCAGACTGGACTATTGTAATGGTCTTCTGACAGGAATCCCCCAAAAGAGCATCAAACAGCTACAGCTGGTTCAGAACGCTGCAGCTCGGGTCTGAACCAGAACAAAGAGGTCAGAGCACATTACTCCAGTTTTAAAGTCTTTACACTGGCTCCCAGTCAGCCTCAGAATAGACTTTAAAGTTCTGCTGCTGGTGTATAAATCTGTGAATGGGTTTGGTCCAGAATACATCAGTGACATGTTAGTCAGGTATGAACCCAGCAGGTCTCTCAGATCTATGGACACAGATCAGATAGTGGAGCCCAGAGTTCACAGTAAACATGGTGATGCTGCTTTTAGTTGTTATGCTGCAAAGAAGTGGAACAAACTGCCAGCGGAGCTGAAGTCAGCATCCAATGTGAACATTTTTAAATCAAAGTTAAAGGCACTTTTTTTCTCTACTGCATATGATTGAGAGAGAGACTTTCTGTCATGTTGTTGATGTAATGATGATTTTACTGATGATTTTAATTGATTTTACTGATGATTTTAATTGATTTTACTGATGATTTTAAATGTTCTTATTGATTTTAAACAATTGAATGTTTTATCATGTAAAGCACATTGAGTTGCCTTGAGTATGAAATGCGCTATATAAATAAATTTGCCTTGCCTTGCCTTGGGTGGCTCTATTGGTGGTGTGCTTCCCTTGGTGACATCGTCAATGCACAATGCTGTAAAGTGCCATTCATATTGTAACAGACTAGGTCCTATGTTACTGAGTTATGTTCCACGTGTAGTTTATTCAATGTTTAACAGGTGTTGTGGTTTCCCATGGCTAAGGACTTCCATTAAAGGCTCAAAATCTTTGATAACGGCTCGAGTCACGTCATTACATTACAGTATAAAACACATGGGCTTCACTAACATTACATTTTCACATTGTCCTGCGGCCACGAGAATGAGACCTCTGATGTAGAGGATGTTCTCAGTCACAGCTTCTCTCTGTGGTATGACACTGACACTATTTAATAAGAGCGTTTTTAGCCATGAATATAATGAAAAAAGGGAATGGACGGAGGCATAAACATGCTGACATTAACACGGACACATGGACTTATCACACACATGGAGATCAGCAAACGGAACAGGTTTCATCAGACGGGTGATACTAAGACCCGGACATGCGTCCCCCCCATACTGCTGCACAGGCTGTAATATCACCAAGTTTATCATTGGAACCATTTTTAGAGCTACTATCTTTACCAGGAAGCAACTATTTATTCCTGCTTTTTGTTTTACTGGACTTTATTTACTGGTGATTAGTTTCTATCTCTTCTGCTCCGTGGATCAAAGTGTGTTACTGTTGAGCTGTTGCTTCAAAACAACAATCAAAATAAAGGTGAAAACACTTCTCATGTGTGGTCTTCTGTGTTACAGCCGACAATAACATGTTGGTTGTGTGTTTTTCCCAATAGACGTGATACGTCATGTTTGCCCCCTGTCCAATCACAGCCTTCCCAACCCCCAGACCTAAAGTGGAATTAAATAAAGCCGAATGAACCGGTTCGGGAATTACTATTACCATGTAAACATGAAGCAGAATGATTTAATGCAGAATAACTCATTCTGAATTAAAAAAACATCATGTAACCGTGGCTACTGAGGAGTTTAGAACAACCGTTGATATGCTGGGGAAGAACTCCACATCAAAGAACATCAAAGGAAGAAATTATAAAGTAGAACTCCAAAAAAAGAACAAAAGGCAGAACTTGAAAGGCTTAACTTGAAAGGCAGAACTTGAAAGACAGAAATTGAAAGGCAGAGCTCACAGAGCAGATACTTCCTCAGGAGAATAAACACAGACATAGTGTGAAAGCCCAAAGCTGCAGATAGGAGAGAATAGGAAACATCTGGAACAGCCCCTGATTCAAAGAAAGACTAATACGTCCCAGAATAAACATCCTTCCCTAAGCTGCTCTTAAACGGTAAATCTCATACCATCTTTTGGTACAGAGGACAATCTAACGAGTCAATTATGATTACAGTGACCAGCAATTTTTCCCATTACAATTGAATCACAATTTATTATTTTTTGCCTCAGAAATCCAATTACACTTACAGTACGTTATCATTTACTTTACAATTAATCAGAAATACTGAGCCTGAAATAGATAACCTAATAAAAGTTAACCTTTCTCTTGTGTTAGCTTTCTGTTAGCATCTCATATGATAACGGGTCTTAAGTCAGCTGTAAAATACACTTTTAAAATGGTAAAATGTGGGAAAGCTTGATATAAACATTTTATTATCATTGTTAACTACATATGTGTAGAACAAATAATTGACTTTTTTATAGAATTTTAAAGGCAATTACAATTACAAAGTAAATTATCTGAACTCAACTAGAATTTAATGAGATTACGACAGCAACAGATTTTTAAAATTTCAATTATAACTACACCATCTTTGTAATTAATTATCAATTACATGATTACAATTATTACTGACTCCAACCCTGCTCAGAAGCTGCCAGCTAATAATGGTAATCTACTTATAATATGTTTTCTTGTGTTTCAGGTTGTTTACCAAAGCAGTGACAGTGCACCAGTCGTGAAGAGTGGGAATAAGATTGTCATGGATCAGTTCATGAGGAGAGAAACTGACCCCCAACCACCTGCTGATGAGTGGTTAGATATCTTTAGAAGTAATCTGATAATGAAAAAGGTGCTGCAGCCTGGAGGAGGAAGAGACAGTATGCCACAACCTGGACAGATTGTGAAGATTAATCTAAAAACACGTCCGTTGGATGGGACGCTGGTCGAGGAGCTGTCGGAGTTGTCGTTCACTCTGGGAGCTGGAGAAGTGATCCGCGCACTGGATGTGGCGGTGCAACTCATGGGAATGGGAGAGAAGGCGCTCATCCTGGTTCCGTCAAAGGCTGAGTTTGAAATTACGCTCCTGGAAGCTACTGATGCTCCAGACCTGAAGCTGCTGCCCCCCACTGAGATTGATCTGGCCACCTGCAAGAGGGAGCAAGGCAATGTTCTTGATCAGCGCAGAGACCTGAAGCCACTCAACAACACGATCCGCGATGAGGTCTCCATGATGATGAAGAAGCACAGTGAGGATGATGAGAAGATGTTGGAGAACCCGTCCAGCACCCACAAACATCAGGCCATGGATGAGAAGATGTTGGAGAAGCCGTCCAGCACCCACAAACATCAGGCCATGGATGAGAAGATGTTGGAGGACTCGTCCAGCACCCACAAACATCAGGCCATGGATGAGAAGATGTTGGAGAACCCGTCCAGCACCCACAAACATCAGGCCATGGATGAGAAGATGTTGGAGGACTCGTCCAACACCCACAAACATCAGGCCATGGATGAGAAGATGTTGGAGAACCCATCCAGCACCCACAAACATCAGGCCATGGATGAGAAGATGTTGGAGAACCCGTCCAGCACCCACAAACATCAGGCCATGGATGAGAAGATGTTGGAGAACCCGTCCAGCACCCACAAACATCAGGCCAAGTCAGCATGGGGTTTGAGCTGGAAGTGGCTGCTTGGTGCCACTGCAGTAGCCATTGGAGGCATCGCTCTGTCTGTGGCCATCTATGCTAGAAAGTGATTGAAGAACTGTAGTAACGACACGACTTAAACACTGGAGCACATCTGGCAGAGCATTCTGACCATGTGGTCCATGAGGGTGAAAATATTTATCAGTTTATGACCTCCTCACTGTCACTCTCTGTTCTCTGCTATGTATGTGTGACAAATGATGTCATCATCCTCTACAGATACAAGATGCATTTTGTAGAGGAACAAATGAGAATTAATATTCAAAAATATGAATTATTAATATGAATATGTTTGTTTGCCAGGAGTGCATCTGAAATTGATGTTTAATAAAAGTTTAAATGTAAAAAAAAACCAATGTGTACATTTTTATTTTACAAGCATCTATTCACATAGGTTACAAGCATGATGATGATAAATACAGGGTGACTACAGGTAAGAAGAATATAAGAATATATATTTATGACTTTTTAATACCACCTTAAAAAAATTTAAGACCAAACTTACGATGAAAATACAGACCAAAGGGAAAATATATTGTTTTACAATTAAAGGCATTGATGACAGTTAATATAATGTACAATAAGGAAAAATGAAAATAATCAGTTGTTTAAGAACATTATCCAAATGTGTTTATTAATGTGGAAAGAAAACAAAAATATCAACATTGTCTAAAATGATATTTATTGTAACACAATTCTTCCAACATTAAATACCAGTGAACAATAACCAAAAATCAAAACTGACTGGAACCTGTGAGCAAACCAAACACCAAAGTGCTTTTATCAGATCCTTCACTGTGTAATGCCATTTGTGGAGCTTTGATCTAAAATTAATACTTCTAAGAAAATGTCAATAACTTGACTAAAACTGACTTTTGAAGGAAAAAATAAATGATCAATCAATACAAATATTTCCATCAAAGAAGCCACTATACCGTACTATTTGCTTATATGAATTGTCACTGACCAACCCCTATTAACAGCTTCATTTCTGTCCTGGCTAATGAAACCTTATATTTCTATTATGGGCCCACCTTAGACATAACAATGTGAACACACACTTTTCATATGAAATGTTGTGAAAACAGAAATACTGATGCACTTTTTTTCACTGTAAATAAATACACTTGACTGCATTTTTGGAACCTTGGACTACTTTTTAAGGCTACCCATGAGGCCATTCTTACAATAATGTTATGTTATGGCTAAAGGACACATATGAGGACAGGAGTGGATTGTTCTGTTAAATAACATTGTATTTATTATAAAATGTGCTACTCTATAGAAAGTTCAATATTAGCTTTTTGCTGATATCTGATATCGTCCAACACTAAATTTCCAATTTCTTCAGTAATGGAAAAAGTCATGTTTGTTTTTGAATATTTTTTCCTATTAATTATTCAATTATTTGTTTATTTATTTATTTTATGTTTTGAAAAATTAATATTATTTATATATTTTTCATTTTCATTTTTATTATGTTGTCAAACAACAGCACATACAGTAATTTTTCAATATCTGTGGAAAAACCAATATAACATTTGATAATATAGCCCATCCCTAATAGAAAGCATATATTCTATGAACAGGTCTGATCTCCTGTTAGATTCATTAGCACAAGGATTCTCAACAGGTGGGTCGGGACCCAAAAGTGGGTCGCAGACCTATACTGGGTGGGTCATGGACAGCTGGTCAAAAATAAATTAATGCTTAATATTTCTCATGTTGGACTTGTCTTTTATTTTGAAAGAAATTTTATTTTGCATTTCATGCTGTGAAATGCATGTTACACAGGAAAATATAGAGATTTATGTTTTAAAAAAGATTGTTTTCAACAGCTAATTGAGATAAAATTAATTTGTGGTTGAATTCTAAAAAAAAAAAAATTGGGTCACAATTGAACGACCATGGTAAAATGTGGGTCCCAGGGTGAGACCAGATGAGAACCCCTACCTTAGCAGAAACCTCTCATGTTGCCAAAGATGTAAACCATCACAGGAGGAAGGTAAACAACGACGGTCACTATCATGTTGTTGGTGATGATCTGCAGAGCTTTCTTCTTCATTGGGTGGAGACCCGTCCTTCCACTGTCAGACTTCCTCAGCGTCCACAGTACTGAGGAGTTACAGATGATGATGACAGGGAGAGCTATGACATACATAAACATGGTCCAGGGACTGTGGTTCAGCTCATCTATGACTGTGTTAATGGTTCCTTTAGCTAAAGTGATGGCCCACAATGCAGCAGCCACGAGGATGCCAACAGTTGGACTCCTGTGGGTGTGATAAAAGACTGGGTGGACCACTGCCAGGTTGGAGTCAAAACACATGCAGGCCGTGAGGAGAGGTCGTCCAGTCAGGTTTAAATCATACAGAAAGTCACTCCACATCTGGAAAGGCTGGAAAAGCCAGAAAAGGAAGTTAAACAACCCGAGAGGGATGAACAACAAGAAGAGCAGGTCCATGATGGTGATGTTGAGCATGAAGACATCATTGGGGGGTGACATAGTTTCCTCTTTTGTGTCTTTTGAACAACTCCCAGAGAACAGCAGCACAAGCAGGACATCCAACCACAGAGAAGAGAGCGCTGAAGGTCGTCCAGACTGTAATGTCTGCTATCATGTCCCCACAATGTCCACTTTCCTCTGGTCCTTCACTGCAGTTGGACGTCCCATTGTGAGAGTCAGGATAGGGAAACATTTCAAACCTTTTGTTCTCTGATAAAATATAACTGAAATAAGCCAGTTACCATGACAACAGAAAATATATCCTTTCTTTGATGATTTTCCTCATTTGCACCTGATCACAAGGATCTGATTTTCCCTTTGATTCAGATACTGTAAATATTTGGTTCAGATGTATTGTATGGAAATGTATATTTAAATATGTGTAACCAAGGATTACTTTTCATATGCTGTGAGATGAAATTTACATGTTTGGTCCAGATGTTTTTGGTTCAAATATCATCATCTTGGGATCCAGTAAAACCAGGTGGAGGAAAAAAGTAGCTCAACATGGAGGAGCTACTGAAGGCAAGTCAAGGCAAATTTATTTGTATAGCGCATTTCATACTCAAGGCAACTCAATGTGCTTTACATGATAAAACATTCAATTGTTTAAAATCAATAAGAACATTTAAAAACATCAGTAAAATCAATTAAAATCATCAGTAAAATCATCATGACATCAACAACATGACAAAAAATCTCTCTCTCATTCATACACAGTAGAGAAAAATAGTTCCTTTAACTTTGATTTAAAAATGTTCACATGTGATGCTGACTTCAGCTCCGCTGGCAGTTTGTTCCACTTCTTTGCAGCATAACAACTAAAAGCAGCATCACCATGTTTACTGTGAGCTCTGGGCTCCACTATCTGACCTGTGTCCATAGATCTGAGAGACCTGCTGGGTTCATACCTGACCAACATGTCACTGATGTATTCTGGACCAAACCCATTCACAGATTTATACACCAGCAGCAGAACTTTAAAGTCTATTCTGAGGCTGACTGGGAGCCAGTGTAAAGACTTTAAAACTGGAGTAATGTGTTCTGACCTCTTTGTTCTGGTTAAGACCCGAGCTGCAGCGTTCTGAACCAGCTGTAGCTGTTTGATGCTCTTTTGGGGAATTCCTGTCAGAAGACCATTACAATAGTCCAGTCTGCTGGAGATAAAAGCATGGACCAGTTTCTCCTGATCTTTCTGAGTCATTAAACCTTTCACTCTGGAGATGTTCTTTAGGTGGTAGAAGATGTTTTTGTGATAGATTTGATCTGATGCTGAATGTAAGATCTGAGTCAATCAGAACACCAAGGTTTTTGACTTGGTCTTTAGCTTTTAAAGATCGAGACTCAAGATAATTGCTGACAGCAGTCCTCTTTTCCTTGTTACCAAAGACAATCACCTCCGTCTTGTCATGGTTTAGTTGAAGGAAGTTTTCACTCATCCAGCAGTTTACTTTTTCTAAACAGTCACACAACACCTCAATGGGACCATAGCCATCTGGGTTCAGTGATAGATATAGTTGTGTGTCATCTGCATAGCTCTGATAATCAACCTTACAGTTCTGTAAAATGTGTCCTAAAGGAAGCATATAAAAGCTAAACAGAAGAGGTCCAAGAACAGATCCCTGAGGAACCCCACAGGACATTGGTAATCTGTCAGATTCAAAGTTTACAATGCTTACAAAATAGCTTTGATCCTCCAAGTAGAACTTAAACCATTACTTTAACATTTAGTCCAACCCATGTTTAAAATCTGTGTAACAAAATTGTATGATCTACAGTGTCAAATGCAGCACTTAGATCCAACAGAATGAGAACAGATACTTTTCCTGAATCAGTGTTCAACCTTATGTCATTGATCACTTTGATCAGATCAGTTTCTGTGTGTGATGAGAACCAAAACCTGACTGAAATTTATCAAATATTTTGTTGGATGTTAAGAATTGACTCAGTTGGTTGAAGACCACCTTCTCAATGATCTTGGCCATGAATGGAAGGTTGCTGAAACAAAACCTACATCAATAATAAATAGTCTGTTTATGATCATAACTACTCCACCTGCAGGTGGATCACAGACTTCCTGTCTGACAGGAAGCAGCACGTGAAGCTGGGAAAAACCATCTCTGCTTCCTGGACCATCAGCACTGGATCTCCTCAGGGCTGTGGTCTTTCTCCTCTGATCTTCTCCCTGTTCACCAACATCTGCTCCTCCTCTCACCAGGTGGTCAAACTCCTGAAGTTTGTGGACGACACGACCATCATGGACTCATCTCTGATGGAGAAGATGGAGTCCACCTACAGGTGTGAGACAGACCGACTGGTGTCCTGGTGCAGCCAGAACAACCTGCAGCTTTAAATCAACCCAGTCTCACAGATGTTCATGCATTAGCACCACAACAGTATATCTATTATTTTGTGCTATTAGAGCATGAATAAAGTGTTGTCTTTGTGCAATAACAGCACGATGTATTGTCGTGCATTAACTGCACAAATATCAACGGGCTGAAGTCAGGTCACGTCACTGCTGACTCATCAAAAACAACAGCAGAAATCTCTATATTTTATTGGCAAATTGCTTTATTTCAAGATAGATTGTAGCTTTAGAATAGTTTTAATGACATTTCTAGTGAGAAATGTACCCTTGACTTTCATAATATCCATTTGGTTTATCTAAACCATCTGTATTTTTTCCGGTACATTCTGGTTTATATACGCCAAAAAACGTCAAACCAAAAGCAGATAAATATCCACGCACAGGGCGATTGGATGTTGTAAATATTTTCTTGCTTTGTTTTTTCATTATCAATATTTTTATTTATATTCCTTCACATTTGAATTTGTTCCTACACGTCACGTCAGGTCACATGACCACCTGTCAACCCTTTGTAAACAGCAATATTAAGAGAGCTTTGTTTTGATGACATTACTAATGAAAAACGTATCCTTAACTTCTATAGTATCTATTCAGTTTATCTATAGGATCCATAGTTTGTTTGTTTTGGCAACATTAATCATGCTTTATGCTGTTGCTATGGTGCTAGCACGCTAAGAACGTACCGGAAGTGACGTTTTTTTTTTTTAAAAAAAGGAAGAGATGTTGAATTTTTACCATTATTATTATTATTATTATTATTATTATTATTATTATTATTATTATTAATAGTCATTCACATTTTAATATATTTCCACACCTCGAGGCTAAAGTTTAATTTAAATCTGTTTGAAACCTTGTAATAATGGAACAATGTGAATAAAGTTTTTTTTCTTTAAAAAAAACGTGTTGTGCCTTCACTTAAACTATATTAATAAAGTAAAAAAAAAAAACTATTAAACATGCACTAAACAATATTTATTTTAATCTGTTTAAACAAACATTTTAAAAGATATTTCACTTATTTCTGTAAAAAATAATGTTTTATTTCTGTTAAAAAATCATTCCTTCATGCAGAGTTCAGCATGTGTTTCATCGTCACATTATCTTCAGGAAATTATTATTTTTGTTTTTTTTTCTAGTTCAGTGTAATCTCTATAGTTGTGTGTTAGTAATAAATATTAAAACCAAAAGGTTATATTTTGGGGGGTCAATATTTTTAGCACGGCATATTATATATATATATATATATATATATATATATCTGTTGTGTAACGTTACAAAAACTATTCCAATATGACAACTAAAGGAAAGCACGGTGATCAAAGTCATTTATTTGTTAATGTGAGAGTTCTAAGATCTTTGTTACATCAACAATAAAATGGTTCAGAAACCGACACATTTCAGAATAATTGTCTTTTTTACATCATCCACTTTAATTAAAACTAAAAATCATCTCCCTCACTTTTTACAGAGGAATTGATTGTTGATAATGTATTGATCCAGTTAGATTGATTGAATGGTGATCAGCCAATCACAGCCAGCCATTTGACTAAGGTAAACAAAGAGTTAACAGTGATGAGTAAAGTGATGAAAAATGAATAACAAGTGGTAAAAAATGGTCCAAAAGTGGCAAAAATGTGCCAAGAAAATTGTGAAAAGTGTCTAAAATGGACCAAAAACAGTCAAGAGTGGCAAAAAATGACAAAAAGAGGAAGTATGTGGAACAAAAAGAGGCAAAATGTAGGAAAAAAGGAAACAAGTGTTATTTATTGGGCCAAAGGTTGATTATTTGGATGAAAAGTGGTTAACAATGGTTAAAGAATAGACAAAAATTGAATAAAAGTGTCAAAAAGAACTTAGAAAAATGGAGCAAAAATAGGACAAAGCGATATTTTTTGGCAAAAGGAGCTAAAATCTGAAAAAACAAGAAAAAGTGTTCATTTTTTTTTTGGAAAAAGGACAAAAATGGGACAAAGGAAGTTGTAAAACAGCCAAAGAAAAGGATTAAAAAAAGGGTTTAAAAAGTTTCCCTTTTTAAGGTTTTCTGGGGAAATAATAATTAAAATGAAGACATAAAGAGCCACATGTTGAGAATCACTGACTTAATAACAGCTTTATCATGGTTTTACTAAATGAATTTAATAAACTTTATAAATGGCTGCTCCACCCCTGGTCTTCATCATGAGAGGAGAGACTGACAGACCAGCTACGACAGTAGAAACACCTTTAAAACACGTCCCAGGAGAACAAGGACTACAGAGAAGAGCTAAGAATCATGGGACATGTAGGATTTTAATGAAAACTACTACATGGTGGTGTTCTCCAGTCTGTAAACTCTGAGGAGAACAGACTGTCTGCTCTCCTCAGAGCTTATATACATGGACAGTTATTACATACACACAGGCAGCATCAGGGGCAGCTAAAGGGCTGCAGGGGTCCTCAGGTAAAGACTGGAGCATCCGTGCAGATCACCTGTATTAAATAGACGGTGAGGCTGATGTATGTCTTTCTGGATTATTCAGATTAAACAACCCGTGAAATCAAAAAAACTCTCAAAAATATACAGAGCTCTCTCGATCACCAACTGTAATTACTTACCAATCGCTAAGTGGGAGGCCGAACTCTCAATCACCCCGAGCATTGATTTCTGGACAGAAATTTGTCGTAATACTTTTAAGATGACGAAAAACACAAATCTTCAGCTAATTCAATACAAGGTCCTCCACAGATCCCACATTACCCAACAGAAAATGCATAAAATGGGCTTCTCCCCAACAGACATCTGCTCTCAGTGCACCCAGAATACAGCGGATTCCTATTTACATGCCTTATGGCTTTGCTCCCCAGTGCAACACTTTTGGATTCTAATTACTGAAAAACTGTCCTCCATTTTGGACTGCAGAATTCCTTTATCTCTAAATCTTTGTCTGATAGGAGACCTGACAATGCTTCAACTTCCCGCAAACCGATCACAATCAATCCTTGCGGCACTAGCCATAGCAAAAAAAACAATATTACTAAATTGGAAAGACAAAAAATCCTTAAACATAAACCAATGGCAAAATCTCCTCACAGAATTTATCTCCATGGAAAAGATGTCTGCTCTCAGAAAACAAAAAAAAATAATGTGCTTTGAGGAGCGTTGGACTCCTTTTTTAATTGCATTAAATCTAAATTTTTAAAGCCTCATGATCTAGCCTGCAAGCGACTGCCAGCACCACTTTTTACTAACGCACTAGTCCAACTGTAGGCCTGGGCCGCCCTTGGGCCTCTGGGGTAGTCCTGGCCGGGTTGGCTGGGGAGGGTTGCCGGGGTGCCTGGCTGCCTCGGCGCGGGTGTGCATTCCTTCTGGGTGTTCACAGGGTCCCAGGGCTGTTCGATTTGGCGCTGTTGCCCCTTGCATGCGCATCTGGTTGGCCTCTGGGGCTGGGGCCCTGCGTGCTCCTCTGCCGCTCCTTCCCCTTGCTCCCTGTCCCCCTGTCTCGTCCTCCCCCCCCTCCTCCTTTGCTCTTGCGCCCGCCATCCGGTTGGGCTGGGTTTGGGGGGCTCCCGTTTGCCTGGGGGCTGGTGGGGGGGCTGTTGCTCTCGCCTGGGGGGCGGGCGGTGCCGTGCCGGATGGGTTGGCTGGGGGGTGGTCCCGTTGGGGGGCCTGGGGTGGTGGGGTCCGTGGCTCCGGTCCGGGGGGATCCGGGGTGTGGGCGGCTTTGGGGGTGGCTGCTGCCCGGGGTCGGCGATTGCCTCCTGGGTTGCTGGGTGGCGGGGTGTGGCCGTGGGTTGCTCCGTCGGCCCTTGCGGGTCCTCGGCTTGGCTCCCTGGGGCGCGCCTTCGCCAGGGATGTCGCTTGCGTGACGGGCCGGGCGGGGCCCCCCTCCGGTGTGGCCAGTACGGCTGGGGGTGTGGGGTGGGGGGTGCTATGGGGCCTCCCCGGGGGTCGTGTTGGGTGGGTGTGCGGGGGCGCGGCGCGTGGCTCTTGGCCTGGTGGATCCGCGTCGGGATTGGCTGGTCTGCTGGCTGGGCGCACCGGGCGCCGTGGGCGCCATTCCGGGGCGGGGGTGTCCCGGGGGTGGATCCGTGGTCTGGGTGTCCGGGGGCGTGCTCTCCTGTCATCTGCCCGGGGACCGGCCGCGGCTCGTGGCGGCGCTGCGCAGCCTTGGGTGGGGCGGGGCTGGTGGCCTGGGGCCCGCTGTCGTCCGGGGTGCGCTGGCGTCGGGGGGGTGTCTCGTGCCGGTGCGTGGGTCGTCGGGGGTCCCCTCCGTGGGGGGGGGGGGGGCTCTTCTGGCGCCGTTGGTGTGGGATGGCGGTACCGGGCTGGGGGTGCTTCGGTACTCGGGCTTGCCGGTCCGTGGCTGGCGGGGTGGCCCTGCTTGGCGGTGGATGGTGTCCTCTTTCGTCGGGGGGGCCGGGGCCGCCTTCCGGTGGAGGGTGTTGTGTCGTGGCGCCGGGTGGGCCTGTGCTGGCCCTGGTGCGGGCACGGGCCTCCCCCCTGCTCGGCCGCTCTCCTTGGCGGCGGGGGGGCGTCGCTCTGGGCCGGCGTGCGGCGGGGGTCGCTCCCTGGGGCACCGGGGGACGGGGTTGGTGCCTGGCTGCGCCCGGGGGTGGGGGGTGCCGCTGTGCTCCGCGGGGCCGTCGCAGTCTGGGGGGTGCCGTGGGGGGGTCTCCGGCTTTGCTGCTCCGGGGCCCACAGTGCCGCTTGCCCATCTGCACCATCTACCATCTCGCGTGGCCCGCCACGCGGACGGGCCCGGCTCGCACCGGACAGTCCTCCTACATGTACACTTCACCTCACTCCCAGCTGGTCTGGCCCATTCACAATATGCACCACACACCCATACCCAACCCTTGGGGGGCTGGATGGTGGGACTGGGGGTGGAGGGGGCCGCCACCTGTGTCACTGTGTAGTGGCGTGGGGGCGGCACTCCCACCTCTAGTTACCCTACTAATCCCTCCAATTTTAATCACACCTCAACATGCCACCCCCCGGAGGGTGTACCCTCACTTACACCCTCCGGCCTATTACACCACATACACGTATATCCACAGAGGTAGGATGGGGAGCACCGCTCCCCTCCATCCCCCTTCTTTTAATTACACCCCATACATTCACTGAACACACACACTCACACAGGGGATAGGGAAGTGCCTCTCCATTGGGGAATGGAGAGGCACCATAACAGGGTGGTGGGTTGGCTCACATATTTGGGCCTCTCCGGTGGGGGCCTGGCCCCTCTGTTGGTGGCTGGGCCACTACATAGAGTGAAAATACATCAGGATGGTGTGGTCGGGCGTGGCGGTGGGTCTCGGGGGGGCTTTGCTGGGGTCTCTCCTTGCGGGGTCTTTCCGGGCGGTGTCGGCCTGGTGGAGCGCGGGGACGCTTCCTCCCCTTGGGTGAGGCTTGGTGCTTGTTTCGTCGGCTGGTGGCCTTGGGGGCGGGCCCCGCGGTGTGCGGGCCTGGGGCGGCCTGCCTCGCCGGTTTGGGGGGTGGGTGTGCTGGGGGTGTGCTGGTGTCCTCACCGGGGTTGGGGCGGGGTTGCTAGGTGCCTCGGAGCGATGCTGTTTACTGGGGGGCGGCGCTAGCTGTTCCGGTGGTGGAGGTTGCTGTCGGCCGCCTGGTGGGTCTGTCCTGCCATCTGCGGACTGGTGGGTGGGTCCGGGGCATCTTTGGCTCGGGGCTGCGGTTCCGCACTTGATGTGTGCCTTTGGGGTGCCTCCGTCCCCGCGGTGGGGATCGCCGGTTGCTCGCGGGCCGGTGGGTGGCGCTGCTCCGTGGCTGGCGCTGCCCGGGGGGCGGCGGGCCCTGGGCTGCTGGCCTTGGGCTGTCCGGGGCTGTGCGGTCCTGCTGGGCTGTGGCCGGGTCCTGGGCGGGGGTGGGGGGTGCGTCCCGGGGGGCTTGGCCCGGGGACTTGCCCTTGGGGGGCCCTGGTCCCGGGGGGTGCTCCTGGGGCTTGGGGTGATTGGCTGGCTGGCCGGGCTGGTCCTGGCGGGGGTCTTTCGGGGCGGGTGCCGCGTGCCGCGCCCTTGCATACCTAATGGTACGGCCCCTGCTTGGGCAGTGCCCCATGAGGCAGGGTGCTGGGGATGCACAAGGCGGTCTGGCTTGGCCCTTGGAGGGGGCCCTGGCTTTTAAAAAAAATAAATAAATAAATAAAAAAACTAAAGCCCGTGGCGCGGGCGACATCAACAATAGGTGATTTGGGGCGCCATGGGGGGCTAGGTTGGGGTGCCTGGGGGCCGACGGGGAGACTCCCGGTGGCCCCCTGGTGCCTTATGCGGCTTGGGGTGTGGTCGTCCTCCCTGGGCGGGCTGCTCCTGGTGCTGCGTTCATTCCGGGTCCCTCTGGCCTGGGGTCGGGTCCCTGCTGGCTCTGGGCCCGGCGGCGGGTGCCCGCCGGCTGCCCGTTCGGCGTGGCTCTGGTCGTCTGCTGGGCGTGGGCTTCGGCTCCTCCGCTGGGGTCTCGGGCGGGGAGCTCTCTGGGCCCTCCCCTCGGGGGGTTGGGCGCGGGGGTGTGGGGGGTGTGGGGGTGGGTGGGCTTGGGGGTCTGGGGGTTGGGGGTTGGATTGGTGGCGTGGTGCGCTGGGTCCTTGGCTCCTTGGGGCTTTCTCGGGTGTGTATGGGGGGGGCGATGGTTGCCTCTCGGTTTGGGATCTTGGGGGCGTTCGGGGGGCTGCTTGGCCGTGTGGTGGTCGCCGGGGGCCCCCGGGTTGCCCGCTCTTGCTGCTGGCCTGGCTGCTTCCGGGGCCCGGGGGCGGCTCGTGGGTTTTGCAGTGGCGGTTCTTGGAAATACATTTGTCATGGATGCACTGGCCTTGGGCTGTGGGATAACACTCATACTGGGCTCAACCACAGACACGTTGTTCCCAAATACCTGTTTTATGGAATTTCCACTCACTTCTTCCTCTGCTCACAGCCACCACTATTATTCCAAAGCCGCACACTGGTCACCAAACTGGCTTGATAACTCAACAATAAGCACAATATACACAACCACAATTTCACATCGCATCACTTGAAATCTATCGACTACTCCCCACCCATTCCATTTCCTATCTTGTATTCCTCTTCCCTGTTAACTTCCCCACCCCTCTCCAACCCCTCACCTTGGTGTAACACTGCCCTCTCTTTTTTTACATCCTCCCTTTAATAAAGTATTTCTTACCCTTCCCTAGGGAGGGCTGGTGATGGTCACAATTATGCAATGAAATAAATAAATTTATTTAATTGCAATAACAAAAGAAAAAGAAAAAAAAAAAAAAAAAAAAAAAAAAAAAAACAACCCGTGAACATCTGGAAGTCCCTTTGTGTCCAAGTGTGCAACAATTATTACGATAGTATTGATTAAAAAATGAAAAAACAACAGAAAATCTCCCTACGTTGCTGAAAACGGAGCGTAGGGGGCGCCATCACTACAACATTGGGGTCCCCTACGCTCAACAGCACTGGAGAAAACCCTGGGAGCAGCTGCAGGATAATCCACAACACCAGTGAACAGGTGAGTTAATAAAATCTCTTAATAAGGGAAGTGAAGTTTAATTATTAATAACAGTAAACAGTTGAAGCAGCTTTCATTCACTGTTTATCACTGTTGAACATATCAATAGTACCATCTGATGGATATCCACAATCTAGAAGTGATGCTGATTGGCCCCAAACACAGTCAATACAGGGTCACAATGAGTCTGTGTATCTGGGTCTGGGTATTGTAGCACCCTCAAGGAATGGCATAGGCACGAGGTAGAGAAGACGGGGTTTATTAGCTCTTGACAACCCGTGAGAACTGCTCACAAAAACAGATACAAAAATATATTAACATGTGCATTTACAAGAAAAGAAAATTACAGACACAATAAAAAGAAACAAACCTCGTGAGCTGTCTTCCAACGAGGGGCTAAAATGCTCATCTAAGACTCAAAAAATGCACTGCTTTTTCTCAGTGGCTGTTTAAACAAAGAATAGAAATAAATATCTGGGCTTTATTATTATTTCACATTTTATTAAACACTTATTATTTTACCTGAAGTCAGGAAAATCGTGGCTGCCGTTGGCGCTGTTTGGGCTTTGTACGCGCCGAATTGAGGTCGGGCGGAACTATATTTAGAACATAAGTTCCACCTTTATTTAAAACACTAGAGGGCGTTATAAACATATAAATAACAAGGGCTAAATTAAACTATAGTTTTGGACCGTTACACTCCCACCAATCACTTGTGATTTACAGGTCTATACATTTCTTAACTTGTGAACCTTTAAGTTTTTAGAACTATGAACTTCTTATATTATGAATTATCTTTTGTGTATTGATTGATCTTCATTCTGCTTCCAAGAGAACAACAGTTTTATGAATAGGTCTCTCCAGGTAAACAGTTTTAGAGATACGTTCTCCACTTGCATTCAGAGTTGGATCACTCATGAGTAGTTTCACCTTCCTCACTCTTTCATCCTTACTTGGGTAAACTTCCACGATTTTGGCCAACTTCCACTGGTTCCGTGGGAACAGTTCATCTTGAAGAAGGACAATATCATCGACCTTGGCATTTCTGCGTCGTTTAGTCCATTTCTGTCTGCTTTGAAGAGTCAGCAAATACTCCTTTTGCCACCTTGTCCAGAAGGTATTCGCAAGGAGTTGAACAGGACGCCACCTCTTTCTTAGATAGAGATCTTCCTTAACAAAGTTTCCTGGAGGTGGTAAGATGATAGTGGACTTCATGGTCAGAATGTGATTCGGTGTTAAGGGTTCTGGACTTGTCGGATCACATAATTGGTCTGTAGTCAGAGGTCTACTGTTTATGACTGCCATGACTTCATACAGGAATGTTCGTAGAGAAGAACCATCGAGTTGTTTGGATGATTGTTCTAGGATTGAAGTCAGAACACTTCTTATGGTGCGTATTTGTCGTTCCCAGACACCGCCCATGTGACTTGAGGCTGGGCTGTTCATGAGAAACTCGCAGTCCATATTTTCCAGTTTAGTTTGATTCATTTCTTTGAGCGCTTCAGCAAACTCATTTCTGGCACCAACAAAGTTTGTGCCTTGATCACATCTTATCTGGCGAACTGAACCTCTTATGGCGATAAAAGCACGCAATGCGTTGATGAAAGCGTCAGTCGTTAAATCATCAAGCATTTCGATGTGTATTGCTCTGGAGCACATGCAGGTGATTAACAATCCGTAGCGCTTTAACTCCTTCCTGCCTTCCTTGATGAAAAATGGACCGAAACAATCCATCCCGCAGTAGGTAAATGGTGGTGCAGTCTCCATCCGATCTTCCGGGAGGTCTGCCATCTTCTGCTGCTCCGTACACCTTCTGAACTTTCTACACTTCAAACACTTGTAGATGTGAGATGATACAACTTTGCTGCATCCGAGTATCCAATATCCATTTGCACGGAGCTCATTCATAGTGATTCCTCGTCCTTGATGGTATGTTCTCTCATGAACGTGTTTGACAAGTAATGTTGATACATGACTGTCTCTTGGCAGGATCACTGGATGCTTGACATCGGAATGTAGTGTAGCATGCTTGAGCCTTCCTCCAACTCGAAGGATGCCTTCATCATCCATGAACGGACATAGTTTGTGCAGCTTGTTGACTTTGTCTTTGGTCTGAATCACCATGTGATCTTGAAGGGACTTGATTTCTGTTGAGAATGAGGCTTCTTGAACTAACTTGAAAACTGTTAACTCTGCTTCTCTTCTCTCTTCTACGTTACTCATCTCAGAAAGTCTTGTCTTGCGCTCTTTCCTTTCTTTTGCAAAGCGCTTGAGTCTTGCAACGGCTTTGATCATTCTTGACCAATCAGAGAACTTGTGTAAGCGATCCAGAAGTGACCTTTCTTCTCTGACATGAGTCTTGAGCACTTGAACTTTCTTAACTTCTGGGTCACTGTTTGAGAGTTCTCCCACCTTGATCTCTTCATTAGACACAACTTTCTGCCAGAGAAAGTCAGGACCTCTAAACCAGTTTGAGGCAACAAGTTGTTCGGCGGTCAGACCTCTGGAGGCATGGTCCGCTGGGTTTTCTTCAGACGTCACGTATCTCCACTGTGTAGACTCAGTACTTTGTTTGATGCGCTCAACTCTGTTTGCAACGAATACATGGAACCTTCTGGCTTCATTTCCAATGTATCCTAGCACAACCTTTGAATCCGTCCAGTAGGTTTCCTGTGAGATTTCAACTTCCAGTTCCTTCTTCAGCATATCACCGGTGCGAACAGCAACGACAGCAGCTGACAACTCAAGTCGCGGAATGGTTGTGACTTTTGATGGTGGAACTCTTGATCTTCCCATCACCAGAGAACAGTAGACTTCACTAGATGTACTTACTGCTCTGAGGTAGGTACACATGCCATATCCAGACGTGCTTGCATCGGAGAAGTGATGAAGTTCATAACGCTGTGTTTTGAAGTTTGTTGGAGTGAAACATCTTTGAATCTTGACCTTTGCTAGGTTCCTCAGGTCAAGCAGCCAAGCTACCCACTGAGGTCGTAGACTGTCTGGTAAAGTGTCGTCCCAACTGAGTTTATCTCGACACATTTGTTGCAGGATCTGCTTTCCAAGCAAGATAAAGGGTGACACAAATCCAAGTGGATCGAACACAGAGGCAACGATGGACAAAACTCCTCTTCGAGTGAGTGGCTTTTCCTTGACAATCACTCTGAACTGGAACTGGTCCGATTCCACACACCATTGCACACCAAGTGCTCTCTCCATGTGGACTTCACACAACGCCAGGTCCAAATCTTCAGCAGATACAGCGCATTCTTCCTTTGGAAGTGAGGCTAGGACCTTGGAGCTGTTTGAGATGAACTTGTGCAGTCGTAGGTTGCCTGTGCTGCAAAGTTCACGTGCCTCCTTGACGAGCTGTATTGCTTGACTTTCAGTATCAACACTTGCTAATCCGTCGTCGACATAGAAGTTAGTTTTAATGAACTTGACTGTTTCTTCACTGAAGAGTCCTTCACCTTCAGATGCTAGGTGTTTAAGGCCGTAGTTTGCGCAACCTGGGGAAGAAGCTGCACCAAATAGGTGTACTTTCATTCTGTAGATGGCGAATGGGGTGTCGAGGTCGCCATTCTCCCACCATAAGAACCTTAGATAGTCTTGGTCAGGGGCACACACGTGAAACTGGTGGAACATGCGTTCTATATCACACATTATAGCCACTGGGCCTCTGCGAAAGCGACACAGGACTCCGAGCAAGGTGTTGGTAAGCTCTGGGCCGGTTAGAAGATGATCATTTATAGATGTTCCTTGAAACTTGGCGGAGCCATCAAAGACAACGCGGATCTTTCCCGGTTTTTGTGGATGATACACCCCATGGTGTGGGATGTACCATGCCGGGTTCTTCATGTCTTGCTCAGGAACCTTCTCAGCGTCACCATGAGCTATGATTTCCTCCATGAACTTTTTGTAGTCAATGTAGTATTGTCTGTTTCTTCTCAGCTTTCTTTCCAAGCATCTGAGTCTATGGATGGTGCATGCTTTGTTATCGGGCAGGTTAGGCTTATCACACTTGAATGGAAGTGGCATCTCGAAATGTCCGTCATCTTTGAGCCTAATGCCTTCCTTCATCTTGGTCAGAAATCTGAGATCTTCTTGAGAGATTTTAACATCTTCAGAAGCCTTTTCCACAAAGTCAGACTCCAAAATCTTTAGTACATCAGCAGGTAATGCGATTTCCTTTATTTGAGTTCTGTACACATAATGCACTTCATTGGTGAGGTTTGAAGATGATTGAATACTTGGTACAACTTTCTTCACAATGACCTTGTGAATCACTCCGAAAGGATCTCCATAATCAAGGCATGGATTTCCAAAGCCCACGATGCTCCACCCCAAATCAGTTTTTTGTGCAAATGGCTGATTTTCTTTGCCAGACACCACCTGCCGGGGAACTAGTGCTTGAGGACAGTTGTAGCCGATCAGAAGGCCAACGTCACAACTTTGTAGTGGAGCAATTTCATCTGCGATGTGTTCAAGATGTGGCCATGCTTTGGCAGTTCCTGGCGTTGGAATGTGATCTCGATTTGCTGGAATGAAGTCTCTTGCATAGGTTACTGGTAGGGAAATGATCTTGTTTGAAGAAAAACCTCTTACTTGTAAACCAGAGAGTTTGTGACAGGACACAACTGTGTTTCTTGAAGCCATAGTAGTGAGCTTTAGTTGAACAGGTTCACTTTCAGTGTGCAGGGCCTTTGCAGTTTCTTCTAATATGAAGGTTGTGTCACTCTGTGTGTCAAGGAGTGCATAAACTAGGACTTCATGCTCTGGCTCACTTACAGCTGAAACCCACACTGGAATGATAGCGGATGTATGCGTATTTTCAAAGTTTTGCATTACTCTATTAGAAGTAGCTTCGCGTGTTGTTGGTGTGACATTAGGGTCTTGTGGAGTTGAATATGGTTTTCTTTGTTTTGTCTTGTCACTACTCTTTGACTGAGTTCTTTCTTCTTGAGTGCGAGTGTCATGGAGACATGTTGGATGCCTTTTCTTGCATGTATCGCACGTTTCTCTGTTTTCACAATCCTTGGAGCGATGACCAGATTTCAAACAGCCAAAGCATAACTTCTTCTCTTGTACAAACTTTAGTTTTTCTCCAATGTTCTCATTCATAAATTTCCAACACTTTTGTAGACTGTGGCCTGCTCTCTCACAGTAGAAACAACTTGCCGCTTTTTCATTGGAATGAATGGCCATGACCTTTGCACCATAACTCCTGTTCTTTGGCATTTTTGTCCTTTCAGCTTCACTTGGTTTCAGAGCATGGAGTGATGTTATGGGGTTACATGCAATTTTAGCTTCGTATGAGACAAACTCTGCAAAAAAATGGAAGCCTGGGAACGTGTGGCTTATTTCTTGTATTTCTGTAACCTTTCTGTTCCACCTTGATGTGAGCCAGTCCGGTAGTTTTGTAAGCATTTTTTGGTTTTCATTGCAGTCATTGAGTACTTCGAGGCCTTCGATCTGTGACATGGCTGCATCACAACTGCGAAGAAAATCTGCATACTCCTGAAGTTCCATACTGCCCTTTGAACTTATCTTTGGCCATGTGTCGAGTTTGTCTCTGAAGGCCTTGGCTATGAGAAATGGATTGCCATACCTCTCTTCAAGAACTGTCCATGCTGTATAGTAGGCTGACTCTGTGCCAAGAAGAAAATAACTTTCTATGGCCTTTCTTGCAGGTCCACTCACATACTTTCTCAAATAGTATGTCTTTTCTTCAGCTGGTATACATTTCCTGTCAATGAGAGTCTGAAAGGAAATCTTCCAATCATTGTATCTGAGCGGGTCACCACTGAATGTTGTTGGCTCTGGGACTGGGAGACGACTTGCACTTAGAGACGCTGCAAATGCTTTGACCAGTTCATTTGTGTTTACTTCATGTAGAGGCGTCACATTTTTAGATGTGAAATGCGCTTTAATGGGTGAGCCATTGTTTTCAGACTTCACTTTATTTTTTCTGTTAGATGTGTGTTGGTGTAGAAGATCATGTATTTCTTCATCTGAACATTCACTCTGCTCATATACTTGTTGTCGTGCTTTAGCAGCCTTTAGTTTTTTAACTGTGTCCAGCCTCTCTACTTCTCTGCGCTTTGCTTCCAGCTCTCTTTGCCTTTGTGCTATTTCTGCTTCTTGTATTTCCATCTCCTTTATGTGATTTTCTTGTTCAAGCAGAACTTCCAAAGCAGCTTCATTTGCAGCAACTTCAGCAGCTGCATCTTGCTTTTTGATAGAATGCCTACTGGAATGTCTGGAAGAGCTCTTTGAATGAGAAGAGGACTTACTGTATTGGGACTTGACACTAGTCTTAGTTGAGGAAGCAGACTTGAACACTGACTCTGTATCTTTTAGATGACCTTCATCCCCTTGGATTTCCTCCTTTTCAACTTTTTGGTATTTTTCTGCTGCTTCACACATTGTTCTTGTTACTGCTTCGCATGTGTCCATCCTGTGCCTTGTATCACTATCAGGAGAAACAATACGTCGCAAATCATCATATGCAGTGACCACATTGGTTAAAGCACTTGTTACCATGGTGACGTGTTCATTAAGAAGATTTTTTGAGCAACTTTCATTCATAGCCTTTTTAGCATCTTTAGTGACATCTTTCCACTTCTCATAAGACATTCTGAAACGACGTTTGGCCTTCTTTGCCTGTTCATCGTGCAGCTTTTGCCCTTTTTCCGTTAACTTCCGGACTCTTTGGCTTCCTTGTGCATCTTGTGAGGGAGTAGAAATGTCATATCCAGTGCTCTTAGCTTCATCTTGTTGCTTATTTATCTTCAGTGTCTCATTGTCATCTTCTTCGGAGCTTAGATCAAATTCTGCCATTGTTTTTATCTATATTTTATTTATTTATTTTTAAGATTTGTATTTGTTAATTTATTTATGTAGGATTTGAAGTAGTTGCCAGTTTCAGTGAGATATTTTGTAGTTACTTAAAGAAATGTGCGAATATTGGTTTAGATCACAGTTACTGTACACTACTTTAACTTAATAACACAGTAAATTGTTATATTGTTATCCTTTTGGTGTGACTTAGTATTAACTTAAATCACTAAGTTATAAGCTACCATTACATGTCTTGTATCAGTAAGGAGTATTCTTTCATTGTTGTTGCTAATAATCATCAAACATGAACAATATGGTTGCTTAATTAGCATAAACACAAATACTAATATTGTATGAAAACCACTTAAACAGAATAAAATGATGCAATTATCAGTCCTTTGATCAGAATTAGAAACGAAAAAATACTGTATCTTCTTATTACAGTCTCTTTGTATTATTCTTATTTTCTTATGACTTCAACTTAAACAGAGTCTTTGTGGCAACATTCATTTAGGAACCTGGATTTCCCGCAGTTGTTACTTGTTGTGCATTTGGCCGTGGTTAATGGAGGCGTTGTCGTCCCTCTCGACCCTGGCGCTAGCACCGTCTCATCGACCCATGCGGAGCAGATGAGTTCTCACTGTAGCACCCTCAAGGAATGGCATAGGCACGAGGTAGAGAAGACGGGGTTTATTAGCTCTTGACAACCCGTGAGAACTGCTCACAAAAACAGATACAAAAATATATTAACATGTGCATTTACAAGAAAAGAAAATTACAGACACAATAAAAAGAAACAAACCTCGTGAGCTGTCTTCCAACGAGGGGCTAAAATGCTCATCTAAGACTCAAAAAATGCACTGCTTTTTCTCAGTGGCTGTTTAAACAAAGAATAGAAATAAATATCTGGGCTTTATTATTATTTCACATTTTATTAAACACTTATTATTTTACCTGAAGTCAGGAAAATCGTGGCTGCCGTTGGCGCTGTTTGGGCTTTGTACGCGCCGAATTGAGGTCGGGCGGAACTATATTTAGAACATAAGTTCCACCTTTATTTAAAACACTAGAGGGCGTTATAAACATATAAATAACAAGGGCTAAATTAAACTATAGTTTTGGACCGTTACAGGTATCATTGGGTATTATTGGATAATCCCAAATTCATCTGTAAACCAAAATTAAATAACCGTTTTTCTTCCTCTCCTTTTCAAACAAAAAACAAAAAAAAAAAACGTTTTAATCAAAAAACCATAAAACAAATCCAAATTGGCCCGTTTTTCGATTTTCCCGTGTCCTTTTCTCCTTTTCCCTTTTACTATTGAACATTGAAAAACAGCAGTTTCCCTTTTCCATTCTCCTTTCCACGTTTAGAACTGAAAATAGAAAATCAGCTGTTTCATTTTTCCGTTCTGAATGCTGAAACGAAAAACGAAGTCACGTGACCGAGGTCACATGGTCTGGGCTTTTTTTTCAGCCGACATGCGGAAGTGATGGTGTCAGAATAAAAGCATACGGGGAGAGAGAATATAAAGCAGGTACATGATCTATCACAGAGAGTGATACATCATTAAAAGCTTTACAAAAGCTACATAAAGATCAAGTTTTGGTCGTGTTTGAAAAACATAATCCTAAATGACCAGCAGAGGTCCCCACGTCCTAACAAACAATATGAGACACCAAATCCCTCCTGAAATATGATCAGACTAAGATTAACTTTTTATGGCTCGCAGTGTTTACTTACATTACATGTTTATTCAAACACACACCTTTATGAACTCATATCAGGATGAGAGTGGTGATGTGGAGACACGCTAGAGATGTCCCTAAAAGGTGAAAAAAAGAGCTGTGTCCACATTGCAGCAATTCTGTACTGCATTTGTCTCCTGAATCAGATGATCAGTCATTCCTCAAACTCTTTACACGTTGTGAAGGTCTGATGTTCTCTCTCTACTGAAGGCATCGCTGTCATTTCTTTCAGCAAGGCTGGATCTTTACACTTCCTGAGACGTAAATCACAATCATGTATATGTTCCCCTCATACACTTCAATAGGCTACAATTAATCAGCTGGTTTTCGTGACATATATATATCATGGTAGTATTAGTAAGAGTGGTCAAAGATTAGATCCAATATTTTATATTACAAAGTATTTATATCTTTTGACATTTCTATGAACAAAAAAAGTGCCACAAAAACAATTAGAAAAAATATCAGGCACATTTAAAATATTGAATATACAGTAACTGACATTATGTAAAATAGTACATTAGCAAGTTTTAAAATCATAATTAAAACTAAATGTTAAAATCAACATATATGCTTGTTTTTTTTAGACAACAGTCACAACTATAGCATAGAGAAACATAGACATCACCTGAGCAAGATACTCATTGTATGTATTCACATCATGCAAAGGTCCCTTACTGTAAATGCTACTTGTCTCTCATTCAAGGCATAAGCCACAATAAAAGCACATTTTAATGTTACTGTCACCAATAGAGACAAATAGTCAAGCAGATGAAGTGGGATTTTAATAGATGTCATGGTTCACTCTTTCTAAAATGTATAAATATTCGTCTAATTTCATCCTTGTTAGTGTTCAAATCAAGTGTTAGTCAATATTTTTAAAATGTACAATATGTCAGAATTGTTCCTACCACTAGGGTGTTCTTGTTGTCCCCCTCACACAATATGTACATGATGACATGGAGCATTACTTCCAGGTTCTTTATGAAAACAATGTCAGAATAATCCTGTCTATAATTCAAAGCCACACTGTTACAGTGTCCTTTTAGCCTCTTCTGTGTTAATGCAGACTTGACTCATACAGTCAATTTAACATCAGTAAACTTTGACCAAGGTCTTTCACTGAGTTGTTACAGTCATTTAATTTCCCATTTAAAGTCAGTGATACATTGATTATTGGTTTAAAGCATATGAATGTACATGTCCAAAAATTCATTTTAAAAGACTGTTCATTTCTTTTAGTAGTTTGTTGAACAAACACTCTTCACAACATATAGAACTATTTCCTCTTAACTCATATACTCCAAATTCTGCTGACTCTAATGCTTTTGGTTGGAAAAACACTGAAAAATAAACAACCTGCACCAGGCCACTAACATCTTCTTTATCCTGTGTCTGTATTAAATTAAACTAGACTCTGATTTAGAAGGGAGTACGTTTCAGAAAGAGAGTCGTCCCCTCATGTATTGAAGAACTTAACTTTAACTCCCACATTGACTGTTGTATTGGTTACTGTGGTTACTGTTTGTGTTCCTCCCTGTGTTAAGTGTTTATATAATGTGAATACATGTAACAACTGCACAAGCTGGGGACAAGTATTGTATGCATACTCAACATTTCCTGGACTTCATGAATGGAATAGAAATTACTTAATTAATATCTGAGTACACACACACACACACACACAGAAAAGTATCTTGGCTGTCCTGACCTGGTAACTCAATACCAACAAAATTCATACACCACAACACATTTGTCACATTACAAAATGTCACAAACTATCTTCACGTACAATTACAGTCACAAACCTTTTCTGTTCCTGGGAGATCTTGGGTGACCTTAGTTCCTGTGGGTTGTTGCTACAGTTGACCTGCTGTAGTTTAGCATCATTGTAGGAGGCGTGGTTTGGAGAATTAAGTGAAAGACACAATTTGTACCAGCAAATGTTGCCTTTTGGTTCAGGTGATACTTATTATTGGTAGAAACGTTCACGGGATGTTTGGTGTGTTGCTACGGAGATAACATAGGCCCTACACCTTTTTAACTGCTGTACGCCATGTTATGAAGTAATAGAGATTTATTATGGAAATATGTGGACTATTAATTGAATACTGTACATATGGCATTAATGAACACAGTTATTGAATGAGAAATAAATATTCTGTAAACAAAGAACATATTGGACTGTCTTATTTCACAATCTTACGCTCAGAAGAAAACCAGCAAGCTCATCAATTAATAGTCTAGAGTCTATACATCTATACAGTCCCTCAGTGGCTTTAGTTTATCACAATTATAATGATGATGTTGATCTGAAAATTGCTATGTTCATATAATCAGTCCTAACAATATTTGAATTAGCATATCTATAAAAGCAAGGAATCTCTTTCTGTGTGTGTGTGTGTGTGTGTGTGTGTGTGTGCGTGCGTGCGTGCGTGCGTGCGTGCGTGCGTGCGTGTGTGTGTGATTTACTGTGACATGTGGAAACCAACAGCCCTTGCCTGCGATTTGTTTTTGTGTTGAATGTTTCTATACTACAAGACTTATTTCCTGATACAAAATTATTATTGTTTATATATGAATTAGGGGTTTGGATGTGTATCATTATTACAGTATTATTTTTTATTTACTTGGTCTTGGTTTCATCAGGTTGCTGTGTAAGACTAGGTCACTGTACACAGCAGATACACAAAATAAATAAACTATCATGATGTCATTAAGCATACATACTGTACATAACAGTTGACTGTGGTCAGCAAGCTGAATGAAAATCAGAGGCAGTCGTAGACATGTACCTGCTTAACTAAGCTGCTAAATATGTTTATTGAATAAAACATACAGTGTAATGGGTTGACTGAACTTTTACATTTTTGGAGAAAAGCTTGGTTTGCATCTACCTCTGTGTATGATTTGAAAAGTAACTACTGTCTCTAAATAAACATAAAATATAGTATTGATATAACATTATTTGGCAGCGAAACAGTAAAAATAATAATAATAATTACTTCAAAGCCACACTGGCTGCTGGGAATTATTTTTGAAGAATTGAGACAAAGTAAAAAACAATGCAAAAGTTATAATTTACTGTCCTACAAACAGATAAATATCCACTGCATCAATTTATGAATAATTAAATAACAACTCAGGTTTTTTTTAACAGTTTGCAAAATAAAAAAACAAAAATGTGGATTTAATAATATGCTAAAAAGAAAAACATGAACAACTACATATACAATATAAAACTCGACTCAAAACAACTTATTTTTAAACGCCTCAAGCCATTCATTTTTTTTTTTGTCTCACTGTACCAGTTGTGTGTCCAATGTACCAGTTGTATATAAGTAGTGACAGCAGATGATGTGGTAAATGGGACTCGAGGCAATGGATACAATCATATTTCAGAAGGGATTTGGTGTCTCATATTGTTTGTTAGGACGTGGGGACCTCTGCTGGTCATTTAGGATTATGTTTTTGCCTGCTTTATATTCTCTCTCCCCGTATGCTTTTATTCTGACACCATCACTTCTGCATGTCGGCTTAAAAAAAAAGCCAGACCTCGTGACCTCGGTCACGTGACTTCGTTTTTCGTTTCAGAGTTCAGAACGGAAAAAGGAAACAGCTGATTTTCTATTTTCAGTTCTAAACGGGGAAAGGAGAATGGAAAAGGGAAACTGCTGTTTTTCAATGTTCAATTGTAAAAGGGAAAAGGAGAAAATAAAAAAACAGGCCAATTTGGATTTGTTTTATGGTTTTTTGATTAAAACGGTAAAAGGTTTTTTTTGTTTTTTGTTTGAAAAGGAGAGGAAGAAAAACGGTTATTTAATTTTGGTTTACAGATGAATTTGGGATTATCCAATGATATCCAATGATACCCAGACTGCAGAATTTTCTGAAAAGTTTGATACCTCAATTGTTGAAATTGGTTGAAAACTCTGGGACGAGTTTGAGAGGACGGAAGAATAATAACATATAATAATAAAGTACGACGAATACAATAGTGAGGATGCCAATGCATCCTCACTAATAACAGTAAACAGTTTAAGCAGCTTTCATTCACTGTTTATCACTGTTGAACATATCAATAGTACCATCTGATGGATATCCACAATCTAGAAGTGATGCTGATTGGCCCCAAACACAGTCAATACAGGGTCACAATGAGTCTGTGTATCTGGTTTAGTTAGTGTTCAATGACGTGTGAAAGTCAAAGTGAGTCAGGTCACACAGAGAGGAGAGGGTGAACAATTAACCACCTGCACCTGTGCTGCCTTCACTCAACCTGGGATTTTCTGCCTCCTGCTAATGGTTGAATATATTCTACTGTAAAGAGGAGACTTTGATAAAGAAGTGTTTTAGATCAAACTAGTTCAGCTCTTTCTGATCAATCTAAGCACTCTTCTAACCTGGATATCAGGGATCATATGTTAGCGTTTCCTATAGAGACTCTATTTTCCCACACTCTCCTGGGGAAAGTGAATGCACCTCATAATGAAATGCAGAGCAGCTGATGGAGAAGCTGTGAGATGTTACAGAATCTGTTTAGAAAGATTTGAAGCTTTTCAGAGAGCTAACATGCTAATGAACCCTTGTTCACTCCTTTATCTTTACATACACTCTATGTCATTAACAATAAAATAAGGAGGCTCTTTTACTTTACAGCCAGGCCTGCATGGGGTTGACACCCCTCTGTGTAGAATTTGCATGTTCTCATCATGCCTGTGTGGTATTTCTCTATTAGTACTCTGGCTTCTTCACATAGACCA
The DNA here is from genome assembly GCF_900634775.1 of Gouania willdenowi. NCBI lineage: Eukaryota > Metazoa > Chordata > Actinopteri > Blenniiformes > Gobiesocidae > Gouania > Gouania willdenowi. The sequence continues at coordinate 101,838 of NW_021145144.1, forward strand.
AAAACATGTACTGTATGTTAGAATAGCTGTGGTTTTCATAATACATTGTGTTTGTCA